>NW_005196163.1:216192-218530 GCF_000372725.1 Emiliania huxleyi CCMP1516 | reverse complement strand
CCGCCCACCCCCCCCCCCCCCCTTCTTTACTTCCCGGGCGGGGTGCCCGGGTGACGGGCCCCCCTTGAGGGTCCTTCGGGGCCCGCCCCCCGCCGCGCCACCCACGACGGCGTGCGTGATGCGCCTGCCGGCCTCCGCCTCGCCCTGCCCCGCCAGCTCCTCCGCCTGCACGACGGCGGCGCCTAACCTCGGGCCGACCTCCCCTCGGCGCGCGGCGCGGCCTCCCCTCCGCCCCCCCCCCCCCCCCGAGAGCGGCGCGGCGCCGAGGCGAGTCGCGGCGGCGAGGCTGAGGTCGCGGGACTCGGCGGGCGGGAGGCCTGCGCCCGGGGCGAGAGGCGTGTGGCGAGGGATAGGGCGCCACTCTTCCGCACAACTCCTCGAGGCGGCGGACCAGACAGTGCGATGCGCAGCTCGGGTCGGCGGGCGGCAGAGTCGGAGCCGGCGGCGGCGGCGGGGCGGCGGGGGGGACGGCGGAGAGGGGAGGGCGGAGAGCGGTTTGCGGGCGGCGTGCGCGAGGGTGACTCGGCGGCGGAGGCGGCCGAGGCGAGAGGGCTCTGCCGAGCGTGGCGTCGGCCGGCCGCGGCGGCCCGCCAGCGCGAGGGAGGCGGCTCGGCGCCGGCTGAGCTGGCAGAGAGGCGAGGACCCTCGGCGACGGTGCTGCGCGGGCGCGGCTGGGCGGCGCCACGAGGGCGTGGGGCGGGGGCTCTGCGAGCTCCACACCAGCCGTGATGTGGTAATTGTGCATTCTTCAACGGATAAATTTCAGATTACCCGGTTTTTGAGATTCGCCTCGCAGATTACCCGGCGAACGATATTTTCCTGCTTAGCGCGATTTCCGTCAAACCAGTTTACCCAGTCTCCCACAATTCGTGTTTCAGCTTACCCGGTCGCTAAAATTTGTCATGTCAGATTACCCGGTCGGCGCCAAATTTCTCGTCCAGATTACCCGGCAACGATATTTTCAGATATTTTCCTGCTCAGCAGCAATTTCATCAAAAAACTGAGAAACCAGTTTACCCAGTCTCCCACAATTCACGTTTCAGCTTACCCGGCCGCTAACTTTTCTCATGTCAGATTACCCGGTCGGCGGTCGGCCAAATTTCTCGTCCAGATTACCCGGCGGCTAACTTTTCTCTTTGAGATTACCCGGGCGCGCAAATTTCTCGTTTCAGCTTACCCGGACGCGAGCGTGCACCTCGATCCTCGTCCAGAGAGCGAGCACCTGCGGCACTTGGTCCTAAGGAGAGCTCCCACTCGGAATCCCCAGCCTCGTTTGCTTGAATGACGCAGTCGTGAATCCCAAACGGTTTCAGATTACCCGGCGCATCCCACTACCGGGTGATCTGGAAAAAAGAAATTTCGTCCGACGGGTGCCCTTCCCTCTGCCTTTTTCTTGCTGCTGAGCAGGTGGAGCATCTCCAGCCAGCCACTGGAGGCTGCATCAGGGGAGGGGCTAAGCAGTGCATGTGCATTGTGGTTTGGCAGTCTTTGCAGCACAAGAGCTCATTCAGCCCTGCCACCTGCTCGCCCTGGGAGCAGGCACAGCAAGTCAGCCCACCCTCTTGCGCAGGAATGTGCTGCCACTTCTGCCCAGCTGTCAGAGCTCTGGTGGCTGTATCCTCAAAGTGATCATGCCTCCTCGCGCACGCTGCTCGCAGGCCGTTGCGGCCCGTGGTGCACCAGAGAGAGAGGTCGACGCGTTGCCCCCGCCGGCGACCCCGCGCGGCTCAGGCCAGCCAGAAGGTGTGTGGTGACGGCACCGTGGCAGGAGTGCGGAGAAGAGCTCGCCGAACGCGAGCAGCAGATGGCCAAAGTGTGCCAGCGCGAGAGCCTCGCGAGCGGGCGCAGAAGGAGCTCGCCGTGACACGATGCCGGGCGGTGGTGGTGCTCTGGCGACTGTGCACAGTGGGCAAAGTCAGGCTGCAACAGGGCAGCACGTTGGTAGTGCCCTGCTGCAGCCTGGCCTGACATGCACAGGGCGAACAGAGGCGGTACTATCGTCCGGCGCTCGTCACCGAATCTGGGCGAACTTCGACCGCCGCCACAGCTCACCACGAGCACGCAGCGACAAAATGTTGACTGTATGGAAGTCGACGCTGGTCCATAGGAAGAGGCTGCCGTGCGAGCCGGCAGCAGGCTGGCTCGTCGTGGACTGCCGCGGCGACTTTTTTCGGTGTCTTTCTTGATAGTACCGAATACGGTACTTTCGTTTACCCACATTAAGGGAGTAGTGCCATTTCACTGTGGCACAGCTCGCGTTACAAAACCTTGATTTGACCATTTGCGCCATTTTGTCCCTCTCGGTGCCTTCCAGAGGCAGCTGCGACCCCGCCGAGTG
>NW_005196163.1:194607-216092 GCF_000372725.1 Emiliania huxleyi CCMP1516 | reverse complement strand
ACGGCGGCACCCAGCTGGCGGCGGGCTGCCTTTCAGTCCACTCAGCGGGGTCGCAGCTGCCTCTGCGCGTCCTGGGGAGGGACAAAAGTGTCGCCGCCGAAGGCGACGCGACGCCGCTGAGATCGGAGATCAAGCTCTGACAGGTCGCACGTCGCTCCTTTGACGCCGACGTGACTCACCCGTGCAGATCACATCAGGACACGGTCTCGACGCGCTCGGTACGACGCCTGCGACCCGTCTTGGGTCAGGTGGCACGACGCTCATCGCGCCTACCAGCGCTGCCGTGCAGGTTGCCACGACGAGGTCGAGCACGCTTCTATACGCTCGCCCAGCCTTCCTTTCCATCCCATTAGGTAGCCTGGGAACGGTGGCGGTCAGAGGCAAAGCCTGCGAGGGTGGTGGAACCACATGTCACGGCTACTGCCGGCTCGACCCACGATAGCCTCCGGAGGCTGACTTTGCGGCACCATCATCGGACGATGTCGGCGAGTTGGGTCGCGCTCGCGGTAGCCAGATGACCTCTCATACTAGTATCATCGGCCATGGCCGCAGGAAGCGCGGGGGAGGGCGCTGGGAGCAACACGGAGCTCCGTTGGACGCGTTTTCAAGATTAGCGTGTCAGAGTGAAATGGCACTCGTCTGGGGGGGCGACCCCCCCATCTTTGTTTACCGAATGCGTCTCTGGATTAGAGTGCGTCTAGTAGGCCTCCTACTTAGACGCTCGCTGTCCTCGGTATGCTCGAGCATCCTAAGATGCGCGAGTCTATATTAGTTGCTCCGCGCATCCCGAATTGCTCGCGGCATCTCCGATTGGCGTTGCTGTCTCAAAAGACGCGCCGTGCATACTGTGAACAGCGCGTGTCTCAGAAGACGCGCGCATATTTTGAACAGCGTGTGGATCTCAAGAAATACACGCACGTATAAAAACAAAAAAGAAAACGAAAACTCGGTGTGGCGAGCGCTGCGCGGCGGGCCGTGCCCCCGGCTGTGCGCCGCGGCTGCTGCGCTACTACTCGCACAGCCGCGGCGCGCCCACCCGAGCACTCGTGGGTGGGCGCCCTATAGCCTCTCCGCGCAACGTGCTGGGGCACGGACAGCGGCTCTCACGTGTGGCAGCGGCAGCAGGCCCACCGCTGCACCGACTCACACTGAACAGCACGCACAGGACACAGTCACAGAACACTGCCCCTGACGCCACTCACGGCCACGGGCTACTCAGACTTGGACACAGGCACCTCGCTTAGCACTCCGTGCACGTGGCTGCCGGTTGCCGTCACCAGCGCCGCTTCCTGCCCAGATCAAACACCTGCGACGTGGCGGAGGCGATGAGCGGCCCGCGGTCGCCGTGAGAGCGCGCGTGGTGGGCGACGGCTCACCGATCGAGCGGAAGCGGTCACGCTGTGGGGGCGGCGGAAGCGGTCACGCTGTGGGGGCGGCGGCGAGGCGGGCAAGCCACCCGCAGATCCCCAGAAGGACGCCGTCGCGAGGTCGAGGGCGGGCGGCGGGGGCGGCGAGAGCGAGGCGCGAGGCGCGAGGCGGTGTTGGCGGCGGCGGTGGCGCGGGCGGCGGCGGTCACGGAGCGGGGGCGAGAGGGTGGTGGCGAGCAAGACACCCGTGCGCGCTGCGCGGTCGCCGTTCTGACTCACATGCCTGCGGACAGCGCCGACGGGTGGTGAGGAGGGCGGCGAGCCGGCGGGCACGGTGTGCGCGCGGTCGCCGCGCGCTGGTGGGCGACAGCTCACCGAGCGAGGAGCGAGGAGCAGGAGCTAGCTGGAGCTGGAGCTGGAGCTGGAGCGAGTCGGGATGCCCGGTCCCTCAAATCGCCAAGTCAAACAAGAAAAACCGCGCGGCTGGCCGACTCTCGGAAGTACGCTGTCTTCCGTGTCTAGGCGCACGCCCACGCCCTCAGCCTCGAACTGGCCCCGCTACCTGCCGCGCAAACTGGTTGGTGGGGGGGGGAGGCGGCGTCGCCGTCGGATCGTCGTAAGCAGTGCATGCAACTTTGGTCTTTGCGCCCAGAGCTCGTGGCGCGAGCAGATGCATGCGCGGTGCTGAGAACCTGGTTCTCCAGGAGGGGCAGGCCGCGAGGAGAGACCTCACACGAGCACTCAAGGCAGGGCCCCCAGGGGGTGCCGAGAGATCACACCGCCTTTTCGTGCTCCCTGGCTCCCTGCTCCCCCCTCGGTGCCCGGTGCACCCGACACACGGTGTCTCCTGAGACGCTTCCCTGTCCAAGTATAGTAAAATGTGATCTAGTATGCAAGTGCCATCTCAGAACAGCTGTGCATCTATAGATGCTTGTGGCGTCTAAGATGGAACGCGTAACAAAAGACACGGCGCGGCTATCTCCAGGACAGCCATCGCATCCTAGAATGCCCTGTGTACCCGAGACACATGGTATCTTTGAGATGAAAAGTGCGTCCTAGAATGCGTTTTTGCATTCTAGGACGCATCGGTAAACAAAGATGGGGGGGTCGCCCCCCCAGACGACTAGCCCTCAGATCTTGCCCCAAACCAGCTCTCAGACTCCGGGAAAAACTCGGAGTTGCCAGAATGGAGCACCAGAGAGACACTCGAGGTAACAGTGTCATACGGGACACTGACAAGGTGGACACACACGAGCAAACGATTGTGCGTAGAGAAGAGATCACACGCGTCAAGGCCAACGGATACACGAGAGACACACTCCACGGGGCCGTGGCGGGGGATGGAAGTAAGGACGACCGAAGTAACGTAACGTTCATGCGAACGGGCAGGTCCGCGCGGCGCTGGCGTGCGGCGCGGCAGCGCGGTCGCGCCTTGGCGTGGCATCGCATGGCGGCGTGCGTGAGATGTGCACTCACTCCTCCTTCTTGGTGCGGATCTTGGAGATGTACGCGAGGACCGCGGAATGCTGCAGTGCAAAAGCCACCATGTCTGGTCTGCCGTGCACCTCCCCGGCAGAGTCGACGAGCACAAATGGCTGCGCCATCAGCACCGCCGAGCCGCCGCATGCCGAAGACAGAGTGGCGTCCGTAAGCAGCGCGCGGCGCAGCGCATCGACGATGAGCTTCGCCTGCTCGCTCTGACCTGCGATGGGCTGCTCGACGCCACCCGCGCGGTGCGTGTATGCGCCGGTCTTCATGGCAAGCTCATGCATCGCACGCCCGATGTCCAGGTCTAGGATCATCGGCCCGTCCTCGCCCTCCCGCATCGAGATGTCGCTCTGGAAGAAAGACCCGATCTCGCGCTTGAAGAGGAGGCCGCCCTGCCCCTTGAGGCCGGCTCCCGCGAAGATGGTGAAAGTCCCCGGATCCACCGCACCTGCGCGTCATGGTCGTACACGAGTAGGCTAGGCGCGCGGGGTGATCGGCCATGGGGTGCGGCAGGCGAGCGCGGCGCTCTGCTGGCGCTCTGCTGCGCGCCTGCCTCGGCGCGCAGCTCCTCAAAGTCGACGGCGGCGAGGAAGGCCTTCACCTGAGGAAAGGGGCCGGCGGGCGGGTGGGCAAGGGGTGGGGGGGGGGAGGGGCGAGGGGCGAGGGCGAAGGAGGGGGGGGAGACACGGGGCGGGCAAGCGAGGGGCGGGCTCACCGCCTCGGCCGCCTCCTTGACCGCGTCCGTGCCGAGGCTCCGCCGCCCCGCCCACCCCTTGAGGCCGCCGCGAAGCCGCGCCGAGCCGTCGCCCTCGCCGAAGATGGCGCGCCCCACCTCCGCCTGCGACTGCTCCTTGAGGCGAAGGTACTCCTCGAAGAGCTTGCGCTGCTCGTCGTCCGCGCCCGCGCCCGCGTCCGCCGCCGGGGCGTCCTGCTCGCGCCGCGCCCCTGCGTCGCACACACACACGCGCGGTGATTGAATGCCTGTGGTGTGTGCGCGCGCGGCAGGCGAGCGCGGCGCTCTGCTGGCGCTCTGTTGCGCGCCTGCCTCGGCGCGCAGCTCCTCAAAGTCGACGGCGGCGAGGAAGGTCTTCACCTGAGGAAAGGGGCCGGCGGGCGGGTGGGCAAGGGGTGGGGAGGGGAGGGGCGAGGGGCGAGGGTGAAGGAGAGGGGGGGGGGGGGGGTGACACGGGGCGGGCAAGCGAGGGGCGGGCTCACCGCCTCGGCCGCCTCCTTGACCGCGTCCGTGCCGAGGCTCCGCCGCCCCGCCCACTCCTTGAGGCCGCCGCGAAGCCGCGCCGAGCCGTCGCCCTCGCCGAAGATGGCGCGCCCCACCTCCGCCTGCGACTGCTCCTTGAGGCGAAGGTACTCCTCGAAGAGCTTGCGCCGCGGCTTGACGGACAGCGCGCCCGGCCGCACCCGCGGCAGCGAGGAGACGAACTTGAAGCAGTTGATGATTCCGATGCGCCCCATCACGCGGCCTACAGAAAGTGGCGATGAGGTGCAGCGGATTCCGCGCGAGGTTCCTAGAGAGCACCCGAGGGGAGGATGCCGGTCGCGATGTCGAGCTTGTCGTTGTAGCCGATGAGCACGTCCTGCATGCCGAGCCGTAGGAGGTAGGAGCAGTCAAGCCCTGCCACCGCCTCCGCCGCCAGCCGCCGCCGCTGTATCGCGAGCCGCATGCCGACGTGCCGGAGCAGCCAAAGGGGAGTCGTGCCGAAATGCTCGCGCACCTCGGCCGCGGGGCCGATGAGGCCAGCGTCGCGCCAGAGCTGCCCCAGCTGCGCGAGCGCAAAGCGGGTGCAGGTCGGCGCCCGCGGGTGGCTGGCGGCGCCCACCTCCGCCGCGGCCTCGCTGCCCTCTGCCTCCTCGGCCTCCACCGCCGCCGCCGCCGCCGCCAGTTGGTCGGGGTCGGCGAGGGGCTCCTCGTCGCCCTCCTCCTCCTCCATGCCGGCGGGCTCCTCCTCCTCCACCGCCGCCGCCGCCGCCGCCATCAAAGTCGCTGCGCCGCAAACCTCCTCCCACAGCTCCGCTCGCGTCCGCTGCCGCTCTGCCGCCGCCTTGTTTGCGGCGGCTTGCGCCAGGACGTGCGGCGGCACCTCGCCCCTCTCGCGCGCGGCATTGAAGCGCTCAACTTCCCGCAACGCCTTGACGGCCCGGCTGACCACACGGATCTGCCCGCCGCCGCCGGCGACGGTGGTTGTGCCGGCGCGCTGCGCCGAGTGCGCCGCGACGACAGCGTCCTGCAGGGCGGGGAGCTCCAGGCACATGTCGACCTCAGTGACAAGCGTCGTCAGCAGCGCCTCCTCCGCTTCAGCGGTGGGCATCGTGCCGAGCACGCCTTGCGCACGCGCCTTGCACGGCCCGGTGACGTATATCGACCCGTCGTGGTTCTGCTGCCCCTGCCGTCGGCCCGCGCACACCTGGCCGCGGTCGTCGCGGTTGCCGTCGTCGATCGACTCCTTGATGGCGGCCCTGGCCTTCCCGCTGCTCAGTCGAGCCGAGACCCGGCCGGCGGCCGCCGACGCGTCGCCGCCCGCGCCCTCGTCGGCCGCCTTGATGGCCTGCTGCAGCCGCACCTGAAACTTGGCGCAGTCCCAGGCCTGCGCGTCTGCGCGCGCGCCTGCGCGCTGCTGAGCCTCGGCCGCCCGCGCCGCGGCTTCGGCGGCCGTCTCTGGCTCCTCGTGCATAAGGCGCAGCTTGAAGGCCGGCTTCGCCGCGGCCGGCACGGGGCGGGGCGGGGAGGCGAGCGAGTCGGCCCACTTGTCGTCGTCGTGCTGCCCGGAGAGAAGGTCAACGCCGTTGGACGCGTTCTCGTCGCCGGAGCTGGGCGGGCTCTTGCCGTCTGCGCTGGAGCAGCCGCCGCCGGCGCCGGAGCCGGACTGGTAGGCCTGCAGGGACCGCTTGCTGCCGCGGCGCATGTACATGTGTGTTTCGCGGGCGGCGGGGGAAAAAGAAGAAACGCGGTGCGCAGATGTGCTAATGTGTTTCGCGGGCGGCGGGGAAAAAGAAGAAAAATCCGCAGTTGCAATCAGTGCATCGGTCCTTTTCTTTTTCGTGCGGATTTTGTTTTCGCGTGCACGGCAGGTTCTGCCGGGCTGCGCTTCACCCCCGTGCGCCAGACGCATCGTGTGCGACGGATTGCGGGGCGGGCTACGCTCGGGTCAGATGCGGAGCGGCGTCGGTTGCGGCGGGCGCCGTGGCCGCGAGGCGTGCGTGTGGGGTGTGCCTCCGTCCTGGACGCGTCTGCCCTCCCTGGGGTGTTGATGCGCCTGCAGGGCTCGGATAGCCGCCTCCGCCACGCCTCAAGGACGGACACGGAGCTGGACTCTCTCGTACCGAGGCGAGTACGAGCTGCGCACGCGATTCAAGGCGCGCCTCTCCCAGCCTGCCCCTCTTCTGCGCGCGCGCGCGCCCGACGGGACCTGCATCCCACAGCTCATCCGGGCGCACAGCCCACCTGCGCCCTGCAGCTAACCCGAGTACAGTGTGTGGGAGCCCATTGCTGATGGCCATCACACCATCTGACCAGCCCCCTCGCCCCTCTTGCGCAGGTGCCTGCGACGTTATAGTGGACCGAGGTGCGCACACCACTACCTCTGGCTGTGGACCCTTCGTGTTGTGATGCCTTGCCCCAACACGCATCACAAGGCCTGCTGTGCACATGAGTTGTGAGAGCACAGCTGTCCTCTGCTGAGATCACCATATTGAGCCGAGATTGAGACCGAGATGGAGCTGAGCTTGCCGCGTCCAGACTGAGCTGAGATTGACCCACGCCGCCCCAATGTAGCAGGTGCGTACCGAGCACCACCAGCTGGACTTTGTGTGACGAGTTCAATGAGTTTTACAAGGCAGCCTTCAGCTTCAGGACTGCCTCTGCCCGCAACACCCCACAATGCACTTGGGGGTGCGTACCGCCCAGGGTGCGTTCCGTCTGCATCACCAGCAGGATGGCTGTGTGCCATCCTGTGCTAGTTGTGTACTGCCTTCCAGTTGTGTACTGCCCTCGGAGGGTGCGTACTGCTGAGGGTGCGTACCACTGCATGGCTGCATGGCTGTGGACCGTCCTGCACTGGCTGTGTACTGCCCTTCCGTCACTTGACGGCTGTGTCGTGAGATTCCTGGAGAGTCGTGAGATCCTGGAGAGATCTTTGAGAGGGCCCCCCTCCCCACCTGCAAAAGCCTAACCCCCCCTCCCCACCCCCCACACCCCCACAGGCCCACAGTGAGCAACGTATGCTGTACCTCCCTGCAATGGGGCCGCATGCTGTACCTCCCCGCATTTCCGACTTCACTCAAAAGCACAACCCCATCCTGAGAGAACATACACAAGGCAAAACACAGCTTGGCAGGCACAGATCAGGTCATGCAAAACCTGAGCCCTGGTCATAGCCGGTGGGGAGGCCCTAATCGCCTAGATAGCGGTGGGAGTCGATCTCGATGGGAGGCGCGGTATGCGCGTCTGAACAGACGTGTCCCGCCTCCATTTACACTCTCCCAGTCTTCCTGGTCCAGTGCCCGTCTTCTCCGCTCGCCGCGGGCCGACCGATCTGTTCGTCTCCTAACATGTTCTACCTAGACGCAGTGAAACCACCCCCTTCCCAACCATCTCAGGGATAGCCCGGTCGAACACCCCCCAAACAAATAAATTCCCCCTTCGAGCTGAGAGGATTTGGGGGATTTCAGTCCCGCGCATGGCGCTGCGACATCGCCGCCACCGCGGAGGCCGGCGGCGACCAGAGGAGCGGTTGGGGCGCGTGGCGCATATGCGGCTACCTGCCATGTCGCATGTGAGCATTCGTTTGTGAATAATTTATGGACATGTATACATGTGTGCACGACATTTTTGCAAAGAGCTCCTTGCATTAACTTGGGTTTGACGCCGCAAATACGGCCATCCGGCAAATACGCTAGCAAAACACTCGATTTCACGTGCCGTATTTGTTCGCCTGTATTTGCAAATACGGAGGCGCAAATACGCTTAGCAAAACCCCCCAACGTTTACTCCCTTAGTGTGGGTAAACGAAAAAAGTAGCGCCCAATTCGTCTACGTACGGCTTAGTGAGTGGTTGGGCTGGCCTCAGGCATCCCCAAGGGAGCCTCTGCGGTGCCACATAAGCAGCTTAGTGATTGTCGAGACTTTAAAGTATTCGTTTGAAGATCTCGCAAACAAGACACTACTATGGTCACCAGTAAACGAAAATTCGACTTTGAGGGATAATATCAAAAGACTGGGTGAGAGAAGAGCATTATTATTGCATATTAGGCCGCATAAGGTCAGACTTGACCCCACAAGCATCAAGAACCCGATGCTCCGGCTCGACTGTGCCGGCACACTGCCTCCTCGCGCACGCTGCTAGCAGGCCGTTGCGGCCCGTGGTGCACCAGAGAGAGAGGTCGACGCGTTGCCCCCGCCGGCGACCCCGCGCGGCTCAGGCCGGCCAGAAGGTGTGTGGTGACGGCACCGTGGCAGGAGTGCGGAGATGAGCTCGCCGAACGCGAGCAGCAGATGGCCAAAGTGTGCCAGCGCGAGAGCCTCGCGAGCGGGCGCAGAAGGAGCTCGCCGTGACACGATGCCGGGCGGTGGTGATGCTCTGGCGACGGTGCACAGTGGGCAAAGTCAGGCTGCAACAGGGCAGCACGATGGTAGTGCCCTGCTGCAGCCTGGCCTGACATGCACAGGGCGAACAGAGACACTACTATCGTCTGGCGCTCGTCACCGAACCTGGGCGAACTTCGACCGCCGCCACAGCTGGCCACGAGCACGCAGCGACAAAATGCTGACTGTACGGAAGTTGAGGCTGGTCGAGAGGAAGAGGCTGCCGTGCGAGCCGGCAGCTGGCCGGCTCGGGCGGACCCACTCCGGCGTCTTTTTTCGGCTTCTTCTTTCATAGTAGCGTATACGCTACTTTCGTTTACCCACACTAAGCACTTGGAGCACTTGGAGTGCAGTCATTAACCGCACATCCAGGGCCGGGGAGCTCAGAAGCGCACCCAGCGGGCCGGATGATTGGCATCGGGTTGCGGGCAAGAGAGCCCTAGCCCAGGGGGTGCGCGTTCGCAGGGAAAGGGCCGTAAAGTAAACACGGGTCTCCGAGGGTTAGTCCGCGCTCCAGGTTTCCCCTAGCAGCGGAGCGCCCCCTCTAGAAGTGGCGGTGGACATGCTCCCACGGTGCCGACGCGGCGCCGGAGTGGCCGGCGCTGCTCACCATGACCACGACGGCTACTCTGATACTCCGGGCCGACCCGTCCTACCCGACGGTGGCACTCTTCCACGTCTCGCTCACGCTGAGAAAAATTCTGAAACGGCGTGCAGCAGAGTCGCCGACGAGTCGGTCCGCGTGCCTCCTCGTGTCCCGTACCGTTCTCACACATCCATCAACTCACTTTGGCTCCACTGAAGCGATGCCTGAATCCTGAATCCTCAGATTTTAGATTAGGACGCTGCGCACCCTCTACCAGCGGCCGTAGGACCGCGCTGCGGTCGGCCGAAAGGGGCTGGAAGATCCGCCCTGGGATCTTCGCCACCTAAGAGATACCTGCTGCCGCCACCACACACACACCTCCGGATATATTTTCTTTTCGGCTCAACATAGCGGCGCTGCGCACAGGCAGCATCTTGCGAACGAACGCTGATCGCTGTCGTTTGGCGGCTGAGAGTGAGCCTGGGGCGGGATTTCGCTCAGGCGAGCTCTTGGGACTCGTCCTGATTACCTCCGTCCTCGGCTACTGAAGAGCGACGCGTCGGGAAGATCACCTGATCGGGGCGCAGCAGCCGGCTGCTTTCAGTAGCCGCCGTGCAGGGCACCACAATCCATGGGGGCGAACGCCGACTAATGGCGTACGGGCGTACCTCGGTCGCCCCGCACTGCCACGCGAAACTCACCGCGCCGCCGCACAGCGGGCAGCACGGGTGGGGATGTGCGAACAGCTGGTCCACCTCCGTGCGTCGCACCCAGTGCCGGCCTGGGGCGAGGGGGGGGAGGGCTGGCTGCAAGAAACGCAGGGGGGTGGGAAGGGGTGAAAGAGCACGCACAGTTCTCCATGAGGCAGTAGGCCGTGGGGTCGCGCGACGCGTGACTGTCGTCTTCGGGGCGGATGCCGTCTCTGACCCGCAGCGACAGCTCAAGCGGCGGGAATTCGGGCTCCGTCTCCGCGTAGCACGCCATCATGAGCAGGATCACCAGCGCGATTGCCGGCTTGTCGAGCGGCGCCTGATAAGCCCACGCGTCGAAGCGGCAGCAGCGCGCGAGGTGCTCGCGCTCGCCCTCGTCCTGCTGCCGGACGAAGCACCGCGCGAGGGCGGTCAGCAGCGCCCAGCGCGGCGTGTCTGGCTTGAGCAGGGAGCGGTGTCCGTTCGGCACGATGAAGCGAGTGGCGCGCCGCGAGCTCGCCCGGTTGCCGGAGAAGGGTAAGATGTGCACGGATTGGACGGCGCGAGCAGTGCTCTCGAGCAGATCCGGTCGGCCGGCGATGATTCGCCAGCGCTCTGCGGTCGCCTTGTCGACCCCACCGAGCGCGCGACCGACGGCCAGGCTCTCGCTGCGGATGCCCGGCCGGGTGGCAGGCCCTTGGAGCTGCGGAGGAAGAGACAGCCGCCGGAGGGCGCTCGGCACGTCAAACGCAGGAGGCGGAAGCAACGGGCCGAGGAAGGTGTGCTTGGCCACGAGCTCCTCGAGAGGGGGCGGAGATGTGGGCATGCACAGCCTGCGCTGAAAAAAACTACTCCCTCATCGGCCTTTGATATTCGGGCGGTGCGGGACCGAATCGAGAAGGACCGGGCGCGGGGAGAGGCGACGCGGTTACTGGGCAGTCTACGGCCTGGCGCAGTGCAACGGGAGGGAGAAGCGGGACCGTCAACGGATCCAGGCCCTGCCCCCCCCTCTCCTCGAGGGAAGTCGAGAGCTCGCCCCCCCCCCTTGGGCGGGGTAGACGGCCGACGAGTGGAACCGCGGCTAGAACGAGCGCAGGGGCAGGGGGCCGCCCCCGAGGCCCCGCCTCAGGAGGGGCGGCGGCCGGTACCGCCACCAGGCCCGCCCCCGCCACCACCACCTCCGCCCCCGCCGCTGGAGCGACCGCTGGGTCGAGGGGCCGCCCCTGAGGCTCCACACCAGGCGGTGCGGCCGCCAGTGCCGCCATCGTTTCCGCCACCCACACTGCCATTTCCACCCCCGCCACTGGAACGACTGCAGGGTCGTGGGGCCGCCCCAGAGAGCGATGCCTTCCCACCTGCTGACCGCTTCAGCGGTGGTCGCCACCAATGCAACGACGGCACTCGCCGGCCACGTTGCTGGCCAGCACCAACAATTCTGGGCGCCGCGGCCCGAGGCATTGCTAGGCGTGCTCAGGCCGTGCCACATGAGCACTGAATGGCCTCGTAGGGGCTCATGGGGCCGGTGACGGCGCCCTGCGCCGAAGATCCCAGGGCGGATCTTCTGGCCGCCACTTAAGAGATAGGCGAAAGGGACAGCCGTAGGGGTGGGCCGAGGTTACTTCGGGCTTTCGGAGGCGGTTGCCGACCGACGGGGGGCGACGGGCGAAGACCGGCGAAGACGCTGGCGGTCGGCGGCGCTCACCGACGCGCCCGCGCGACGCAACGCGACGCAGCCGTCGAGGTCGCCCGCCTCGACCGCCTCGAAGAACGGAGTGACGAGGCGCATGTAACGACCCCGGGGGTCCCGATAATCGAATTGAGGAGGACGGGCGGTCCCATTGTGTGTAACGAACTCCCTGAACGCCGCACGGAGTCGTGTGTGGGCCTCATCGGAGAGGCCCTGTCGTTTAGTCCCGAGCCGCGGCGGCTCCGGACCAGGAACCGTGAGTGCGACGGAGAGTCGTATTCACCCCAGCCCCCCCTGTGAGCAAACGTAAACCAACTTAGACCAGTTGAGGACCTCAATACGCAACAGCATAGACGCAAGACCGAGCATTGACGTTACTACGTACCACCCTGACCTGACTGCACCACGCATTGGACCAGCGCTACGACAGCGAGTATGAATCGTGTGTGTGTGTGTGTGCTTGGCGGCAGGCCGAGGGCGCGCCGCCGCCGGAGGCGGGCGAGACGCGCCGTCGGCCCGAGGCGGCTCGAGCGCCGCCAGCTTTGCGGACAGCTCTGCGATTTGCGCCTGCTGCCGCGCCATCGCGTCCTGCTGCCGCGCCATCGCGTCCTGCTGCTGCGCAGCCGTGCCGCGCAAGGCCTCGACCTCACGCAGGAGCCACGCCCGCTCCGGCGAGGACTGCGGCCCGGAGGAGGTCGCCGCCGCCGCCGCCGCCGCCGCCTCTTCCGCCGCCGCCGCCTCCTCTGTCCCCTCCGCCTCCACTCCGCTGCTCGCGTCGGGCAAGTCGGGCTCCTCCTCGGCCTCGGTCTCCTCCTCCTCGGTCTCCTCCTCCTCAGGCTCTCCCTCTGCCGACTCGAGGGGCTCGTGCTGTGTGCCGCCGAGGAGCTGCGTCGCGGCTGCTTCGGTCTCGTCATCCTCCGACTGCGTGCCGCCAAACTGAATCTGAGTGCCGCCCGCAAACGGCGACGGCGGCGAGCAGCAGCCAAACGGAGAGTATCCCGCGACGGCGGTGCCACCGTCAGAGTAGCGGGTGGTGAAGTCGGGAGTGCACGCGGCGGACGCCAAACGCGCGCCGCCGCCGGCCCTGCAGGAGGAGGGCTGGCCTGGAGAGATCTCCGCGAGTGCGGAGCGGGGTGTCGAGGAGTGGTCGTCCGACATAATGCAAATGCTGTTCGAAAATAAAGAATTTCGGAAACCAAAGAATGTAACGCCGCTTACTCGCTAAATAAAAGAATTTTACAAAAAAAACTCCCTCGCACGACACTGGGCACGGGACTGGCGCGCACTGGCACTAACACAGGTACACCTAGGGGGAGCGGAGGGCGAAGCAGGGCGTGTGCGCGCGCGGGGGCCGGCGGGGCGCCGGGCGCGGTGGCCGGTGCGGTCTGCGGACTGCGGTGCGGTCTGCGGTCAAGCGGTGCGGTGCGGTGTGTGTGTGTGTGTGTGTGTGTGTGTGTGTGTGTGTGTGTGTGTGTGTGTGTGTGTGTGTGTGGAGATTTTTAGCAATACCAAACAACTCTAACACTCACACGTCATTTGGGGCCGTTTGTGTGTGTGTGTGTGTGTGTGTGTGTGTGTGTGTGTGTGTGTGTGTGTGTGTGTGTGTGTGTGTGTGTGTGTGTGTGTGTGTGTGTGTGTGTGTTATGCTGTTCGAAAATAAAGAATTTTCATACAAGAATTTAAAAGAATTTAACGCTTGTTGCTCGCGAGCGCGCTAAAAGAACAAAAAAACTCCCTCGCACGACACTGGGCACGGGACTGGCGCGCACTGGCACTAACACAGGTACACCTAGGGGGAGCGGAGGGCGAAGCAGGGCGTGTGCGCGCGCGGGGGCCGGCGGGGCGCCGCGGGCGCGGTGGCCGGTGCGGACCTGCGGTCTGCGGACTGCGGTGCGGTCTGCGGTCAAGCGGTGCGGTGTGTGTGTGTGTGAGTGTGTGTGTGTGTGTGTGTGTGTGTGTGTGTGTGTGTGTGTGTGTGTGTGTGTGTGTGTGTGTGTGTGTGTGTGTGTGTGTGTGTGTGTGTGTGTGTGTGTGTGTGTGTGTGTGTGTGTGTGTGTGTGTGTGTGTGTGTGTGTGTGTGACTGCGACAAGTGACCATTCGTTTGTATTATTATAGTATAAACGAACAAAATTCGCCTGCGAATTTGACGCATGGGCCAACACCATGGACCATGGCATGCGGGCATGGAGTCACTCCCCGCGAAACCCTTGAACTCAGTCGAGCATGAGGCTGTAGTAGTCGTACTCCTTGCCGTCGCGCATCTTGCCGAGGTCGAGCGAGAGGGCGAAGGCCTTGGTCAGGCTCGCCCAGGCGTTCTCGGTGGAGCACCAGCCACGGTCAAAGTACTTGGCCACGTTGGTGCCCTCGGCCTGGTCCTCCGCCTTGTGGCCGTCCGGGAAGGAGGTCAGCCGCAGCACGAACGTGTGCGGGTGAGAGTAGAGCGTGCCGAGGCAGCCCAGCCCCTGCTTGAAGAGCGCGTTCTGCTCCTCGGTGCGCATGACGCCGTTGAGAGGGTCGGGGTGCTGGTGCAGCGAGCCGAAGTCCCAAAAGACACCGAGCCGCGTGAATCTTGCCGAGCCATCCCCGTAGGTGCCGCTGAGCAGGGCCTTGAGCGCCCTTGCGACGCGGGCGAGGTTGGCTCCGCGCGGGTCGGGGTGGTCCTTGGTCAGCCACGGGTACGAGAGCGCTCCGACGGGAAGGTAGTCCGCATAGCTGATCGCCTCGACGAGGTCGGCGAGGGATAGGAAGGCCTCTTTGGGCAGCGCCTGGCGGTGAGTGAGGACGCCCCCCGCCTCGGCGTGGCTGATGATCCACTGCGCGTCGAGGAGTGCGACGGCGCCGCTCGCGAGGACCGGCTCCAGGTCGCCGCCGCCGAGCTTGCGCCACAGCTCCAGCTTCTCCTCGTAGGTCAGACCCGGCTTGCTCGTGCCGCAGCCCATTGCGAGTTCGGCTGCTTCAAGACGTGGCGCTCAAAAGCGGCTGGAGCTCAACAGCGGCTGAAGCTCAACAGCGGCAACCTTGAACGTACGAGTTTCCGAGTGCCGGCGTGTCATGAGATACGTGTGCCGTGTCCCGACTTCATTTTAAGAACCGGCGTTTTTCTTCTTTAGGCGCTCGGCCTCTTTGGGCGGCACGGCGCTCGACCAACCCGAAACCGTGTCTCCTGGCTGGCTATGGTCTCCGGCGCACCACACGCAGGCCCCTCGCCGTCGGCTTGGAGGCGGTGCAGCAGCGCTTCCAGCCGGCGCTCGACGACTACCTCGCCGGCCGTCTCGATGAGGCCGGCTTGGTGGCTGCGACCGAGTGGGAGAGGCGGTGGTACTGGTCTTTCGCGGCGTATGCGCCCATTTTCCGGATCTGCCGCACGCACGGTGTGACGATGCTGGCGCTCGACATGGACTCGGAGGACAAGGCCAAGGTGGAGCTGGGCGGCGCCCTCGAGCCGGCCAAGCGGCGCCAGTACGTGCCGGACGGCGATGGCTTCGAGCGATTCGGAAGCACGAGGGCCTTCGAGGAGTATGTGTCCTACACGCTGCGGCCGCCCTTCACGCTGATGCGAAGGGCCGGCCAGCGCATGACCGCCTCCACCGACGACGCGCGGACCATCAGCTTCCCAAACTTTCTCACGCGCCAGAGCCTGAGGGACGAAGCGATGGCGTCCGCCTCCGCCGCCTGGCTCGCCGAGCACCCCCAAGGGCTGCTATTGGGCCTGGTGGGCGTCAACCACGTCAAATTCTCGTGCGGCGTTCCCGCCCGGACTGCACGGATGCTACCCGGGGGCTTGGACGCTGTTGCCTCCGTCCTCCTTAACCCAACAGCCGCCTCCACGTTTGTAGACCCTTCAACCTCCGGCTTTGCGATCGGGCCGCCGTCGCAAACGAGGCGTGCTTGCGCAACGACATCGAGGTGCAAAATTATGTCCTTCAGGTGCCGTTTGCGCAACGAGGCGCTATGGCGTCGCGAGGAGTCATGGGCCGCGATTCAGTCGAGGAGGCCAGATCGGCGATGCAAGCCAGGAGGGGAAGCTCCGTGCTGGCCTTGTCAGATTACCTGATCTTCTCTAGATAGATGCCTTATTTCGAAAAAAAACGCAACGGGCGTCGAAAAGGAAATTTCGCGGGGTCGCGAAAAAGAAACTCGCCGCCGCGAAAACCCATGGGCTTTTACCCATCTCCTAGTAGATTTGTAAGTTTTATTTATTCAGGGCTGCAGCGAAAAAAAGCAAGCGAGTGCCCCTTTTAGCCTTTAAATAAACAAAGAACTAGAGGTAGACAAACGCCAAATTCCGTAATTGCAAAAACGGCAGTCACAAATTTGGACCTGCGAAAATTGGGGCGTTCCCTTAGCCGACGGCCGACCGCTCCACATGTCCGCCGCGACGCCCTCGCCGCCACCGCCACTGGCTCCCGTGGTGGTGGCTGACATGTCGCTGACCGCTAGAGATTTAAGCGACTACGCGTGCTTTGAAAATACCAAGGTCGGAAACGCCTTCTTCAGCTTCATTCCCGCCATCGACATCGACTGGTGTGCCCAAATGTGCGGAGGCACCATGGGGCCATCGTGCGTGGCATTTCAGTTCTATAATGATGGCGGGTCAAGCCATAGGTGCGAACTCCAAAATGAAAGTCAATACAGCCTGCCAGGATCTCCAGACGCAACAGTGGACAGTTGTGTCTTGGCATCTCTCGTCCCCCCCAGTGCCCCCAGCCCGCCCAGTCCCCCGCCTTCGCCCGCGCCCCCCCTCCCAGCGACGTTCTGCAACGAGGAAACTGAAACGGTTGTGTTTACGAACAGCGTTGGAGGGCTCGATTATTGTATGGGCAGCACTGGCGGATATTTGAACGGCGTCAACGTAATTTGGACATACGGCCTCTGTGACAAATTTGAACAATCCTTCGAGATTCTCCGGCCCGTGCCTGGCCGCGATGATGTCTTCAACCTTTACACCGCGGTGGACGGCGGTCCTGCGAGAGATATACACACGAAGGGCTCGTTGAGTGACGAGGAAAATGGCGATTCCAATTACCTTATCAGGTTTAACTCTGAGCCTGGTTCTTCCATATCCAAAAACTCGATGGTGGCTTACAGCGCGTACGCGCAAACCGGCAACGTCAACTCATTTTATATCCACAGCGCCAAGGACCCGGCGTATTGCTTAACGAAAGATGAGTCGATCGAATTGTCGAATGTGCGGTGGAGGTCGAGCGTGGCTTGCCTCGCTATGGAAGCGGTGTGTATGAACAAGGCGATATATTCGCCGAGCCCTCCGCCCCCCTCCGCCTCGCCCTCTCCGCCCCCCTCCGCCTCTCCGTCGCCGCCGCCCTCGCCCTTGCCGCCGCCCCCCTCTACCTCACCGTCGCCACCCCCCTCCGCCTCGCCGTCGCCACCCCCCTCAGCCTCGCCGTCGCCACCCCCCTCCGCCTCGCCGTCGCCACCCCCCTCCGCCTCGCCCTCTCCGCCCCCCTCCGCCTCTCCGTCGCCGCCGCCCTCGCCCTTGCCGCCGCCCCCCTCTACCTCACCGTCGCCACCCCCCTCCGCCTCGCCGTCGCCACCCCCCTCAGCCTCGCCGTCGCCTGAAGATCCCTCACACCAAGATCGTGAAGGGCGGGGACACATGTCCCTAAATCCCATCTCGTCTCAGAGTTTGACCGTTTTTATTTATTTACGGCCGACTTTGTTAGCCCGCATAAAAGAGGCTCCCGCCGATCTTAGACCGCGTAAGCCCCCCAGCGTGACCGGGATCTCGCGCCGCCCGCCCTTGACATTCGTCTCCAGGTCCTCGATGTAATTGCCGTGCTTGCGAGCGTACTGGATCACGCGATGTCGGTCGCCCGCCGTGTCCTTCACCTGCTGGATCTCCGGGTGCAGTTTGCGCCCGTCGCTGCCCTCCAGGTCAAACCCGGTGTAGTAGCGCCAGTCGCGGATGCGAACTCGCTCAAGAAAGTAGACGTAGACGTGCTTGTGCTCGTCCAGCAATGGGTCGGCGGGGTCAGCGTGCAGCTCGTTGCCGATGCAGTACTCTCGGACCCCTCGCTTGACGGTGAGCTGGCTCAGCACGTCTTCATTCGAGAGCTCGCCGCGGCCGAGTGCGGCGTACGTAAGGTGGTACTTGCGGGCGTTGATGACGCTCACGTCGGTCGGGGCACCACCCACTAGCTGCATGATCACCGGCCGGTCACCTGGTCACCGATCACCGGCTTTGGAGAGTTCTCTCAGGACTTCTCTCTCAGACGGTGATCGGTGATCGAAACGCGGCGGCACGTAACGTCCAAAACAAGGCCGCGACTGCCGTCCCCCGGCACCACCGGGCACGGGGAAGTTGCGAAGGGCAAGTGGAGTGCGGGAGGTACGCCTGGGCCGGCGAGCGGGGGCGCGTGGCGCCCTTCAAGAACCTGTCCTTTTAGATAGGACAAAAATCTTTTTAAAAGGACACATGGGGCTATCCGCTAGAGTAAGTCCTAACCTTACCTTACCCTCGCCCCCCCTCCCCCCCCGCCCGCCCGCAGGAGGTTTTCGAGTAGTTGACTTGTGTGCAGCGCTTTCGGTGGCATGCAGCTCTTTGCGCCTGAAGCCTGGAGAGCAGCTCCTCTGCTGCTCACACACTCTGCACAGTTGACACAGCCTACTGTGCGGCTGCCACAGCTGTGACAGCGATGGGCTCGCCCTCACTGGCCCTCAGTCACTTGTGCTGCGGCTTGTGTGAGCGACACTGCTCGGCGGCGTCGGCGACTGCCGGCACACTGTGAGACCGTGGGTGTGAGGTAAAACCACGCTACCAGCGCTTGGTCACATCGGCCCCGAGGTCAGATCCATCTACTCTGTTGATGACAAGACTTGTGTAATGGCTGGAGCCGAGCAGGAGGGCCCAGCGCACAACCCCTGGTCAACTTAGGGTCCACACCCCGTACCTTACCTAGCTAGAGTAAGTCCTAACCTTACCTTACCCTCGCCCCCCCTCCCCCCCCGCCCGCCCGCAGGAGGTTTTCGAGTAGTTGACTTGTGTGCAGCGCTTTCGGTGGCATGCAGCTCTTTGCGCCTGAAGCCTGGAGAGCAGCTCCTCTGCTGCTCACACACTCTGCACAGTTGACACAGCCTACTGTGCGGCTGCCACAGCTGTAAGACTTGTGTAATGGCTGGAGCCGAGCAGGAGGGCCCAGCGCACAACCCCTGGTCAACTTAGGGTCCACACCCCGTACCTTACCTAGCGGATAGGCCGATGACTTTTAAAGGACTTGTCCTTTACAAAAGGACAACTTGATCTCGCGTTGTCGCTCCCATTGAGCTCTCTGCAAGCCTCGCCTGGGCATTGAGGTATGCTACCATGTCCACCTGACACCCTCCAGGCCGCGGGGTTACCACCCAGCACGAGCAAGCACATTCAAAACCGACCCAAGACGTACCCGCAACCGTTTGTCCTTTACGACCGCTAGTCCTCATCACTGTCCACAATCACCCGCCGCTTGCGTGGGGGGGGGGCTGCAGCCTGGGAGGGGGGCGCAGCAGGCCGCTTGGCACCTCTGGCGCCTTTGGTCACGCGCCCAAGCACTCCCTTCACCATCTTCTTCACTATGAGCTCGCCCGGTGTGAGCTTGCGTCCCAGTCGCTGCAGCGGCTCTGTCAGCGGACCAATCTTGCGGTAGCGGCGATCAATTGCGTGCTGCTGCTTGGCGTTGCGCCCTCGAGGAAATATGTGGTCCTCCTCTGTCAGCTGGCTGTTGGTGGTGAAGATGCGTGGCATGTACTGCGGGAGAGTGCCGTTGTTGTAGCGGCATTTGACGCTCCGTGAACGCTCCATGTCGAGCAGTCGGATTGTCGCCTCAGCAGTCAGGTTGGTGAAGTCCATGTCATCAAAGATGATTGCATCTGTGTCCCAGCTGATCTGTTTTAGGTCATCCATCTCTGAGACGACGAGCGGCTTCTTGAAGTATGCCTCAAGGAAGGCAGTCTTAGCGATGTTGGACTCGCCAAAGATGACAATCGGCTCGCTGGTCAGGCAACCCATCACATCTTCCCTTGGCTTGCCTTCGATGGTCTCGGTGAAGTCCTCGAGCGTGTAAAGCCGATAGTCTCCAGTCCCAACTCGCGCCTGCAGCATCGGGAGCACTTTCGACCCATGTAGGTAGTAGAAATCCGAGTGCTTGTCGGCGAGCGCCTTCATGCCGCCGCGTACCGTTGTTGCGGCGTCGAGTGTCTTGGCCCACGGTGGGATCTCGCGCCGCCCGCCCTTGACATTCGTCTCCAGGTCCTCGATGTAATTGCCGTGCTTGCGAGCGTACTGGATCACGCGATGTCGGTCGCCCGCCGTGTCCTTCACCTGCTGGATCTCCGGGTGCAGTTTGCGCCCGTCGCTGCCCTCCAGGTCAAACCCGGTGTAGTAGCGCCAGTCGCGGATGCGAACTCGCTCAAGAAAGTAGACGTAGACGTGCTTGTGCTCGTCCAGCAATGGGTCGGCGGGGTCAGCGTGCAGCTCGTTGCCGATGCAGTACTCTCGGACCCCTCGCTTGACGGTGAGCTGGCTCAGCACGTCTTCATTCGAGAGCTCGCCGCGGCCGAGTGCGGCGTACGTAAGGTGGTACTTGCGGGCGTTGATGACGCTCACGTCGGTCGGGGCACCACCCACTAGCTGCATGATCACCGGCCGGTCACCTGGTCACCGATCACCGGCTTTGGAGAGTTCTCTCAGGACTTCTCTCTCAGACGGTGATCGGTGATCGAAACGCGGCGGCACGTAACGTCCAAAACAAGGCCGCGACTGCCGTCCCCCGGCACCACCGGGCACGGGGAAGTTGCGAAGGGCAAGTGGAGTGCGGGAGGTACGCCTGGGCCGGCGAGCGGGGGCGCGTGGCGCCCTTCAAGAACCTGTCCTTTTAGATAGGACAAAAATCTTTTTAAAAGGACACATGGGGCTATCCGCTAGAGTAAGTCCTAACCTTACCTTACCCTCGCCCCCCCTCCCCCCCCGCCCGCCCGCAGGAGGTTTTCGAGTAGTTGACTTGTGTGCAGCGCTTTCGGTGGCATGCAGCTCTTTGCGCCTGAAGCCTGGAGAGCAGCTCCTCTGCTGCTCACACACTCTGCACAGTTGACACAGCCTACTGTGCGGCTGCCACAGCTGTGACAGCGATGGGCTCGCCCTCACTGGCCCTCAGTCACTTGTGCTGCGGCTTGTGTGAGCGACACTGCTCGGCGGCGTCGGCGACTGCCGGCACACTGTGAGACCGTGGGTGTGAGGTAAAACCACGCTACCAGCGCTTGGTCACATCGGCCCCGAGGTCAGATCCATCTACTCTGTTGATGACAAGACTTGTGTAATGGCTGGAGCCGAGCAGGAGGGCCCAGCGCACAACCCCTGGTCAACTTAGGGTCCACACCCCGTACCTTACCTAGCTAGAGTAAGTCCTAACCTTACCTTACCCTCGCCCCCCCTCCCCCCCCGCCCGCCCGCAGGAGGTTTTCGAGTAGTTGACTTGTGTGCAGTGTGTGCGACGCTGCACGCGTCGTAGAACAACTGCTATTACAACTCCACCGCCGGACCACTACCTGTTGCCCGCCCTAAGTGTCCGCGGCGCGCCTTTTTCGGCCTCGCTTCCTGGGCGCTCCGCCGGCGGCGCGGCGCTTGGTCCGGCTGGGCGCCTCCTCCGGCGCGTCCGCCGCGAGCGAGTCGCAGCCGAGCTCCCGCCAGCGCGGCTCGAGCGGCGCCGGAAGGCCGCCCCACGAGACTCCCGGCTGGACAGCGTACTCCCTCCTACGGCCGCACGAGTGTGGACGCGTCATGGACGCGTCATGGCCGCAGCACATCGCGGGGCCTGAGCAGCAGCGGCGTGGCGCGCTCCTCAAGCGCGCGCACTCTGCGCGCGGCGGCAGCGGCGGCGGCGTGTCCGTGTAGCCGGCGCCGGCCGGCGAGCACGCGGCCGGCTGGTGCGCCTACAGGAAGGTTCCGAGAAGGCTCCGGGAAAGTGCGTCGTCAGGCGGCGCGCGCGCGGCAGCGGCAGCTTCGCCGCAAGGAGCATCTCGGCTGATCTCGGCTGATCTCGGCTACTCTCGGCTGATCTCGGTCCAGTTCCGGATAACACC
>NW_005196163.1:186798-194507 GCF_000372725.1 Emiliania huxleyi CCMP1516 | reverse complement strand
CATCGACTGGTGCCCGCGCGCGCCCATGTCGACCGGGGCGAGCTCCGCGCCGAGGGCGGCGAGCCTGTTGAATCTCGGGCAATCTCGGGGAATCTCGGGGAATCTCGGGTAATCTCGCCGAGGGCGGCGAGCCTCCGCTGCGCCTCTGCCGGAACCGTGCCCGCGTCGATGTAGAAGCGCGCTGTCCAGCCTGGGAAGACCTGCCGCACCAGCTCCGCGTTCCGCACCGCGCCCTCGACGTACTTTGGGCTCGCGCCATACAGAGAGTACGAGATCACCCTCTTCGGCGAAGCAGCAGCAGCAGCGGCGGCGGCAGCAGCAGCGGCGGCAGGAGCGGCGGCGGCGGCGGCAAGAGGGGGAACGGCGGCACTCGCCGTCGCTTGCGCCGCAGCTGCTGCCGACGAAACCGTCCCTGCAGCCGCTCCGGCCGCTCCCTCCGCCCCTCCCGCCGCCGCTGCAGCAGCAGCAGCAGAGCCGACAGTAGAGCCGATAGCAGCTGAGCCATCAGCAGCAGATCCGCTGGCTGCAGCCGCGTCCGCCGCCACTGCCGCCGCCCCTCCCTCCGCCCCTCCCTCCGCCCCTCCCTCCGCCCCTCCCTCCGCCCCTCCCTCCACAAGCTCGCCGCGTGGTGCGCCTCCCAGCTCCGCCTCGGGCACGTCGCAATACTCCATCCGCACCTGCGGGTCGGTGGTGTAGCACCACGGCCCAGTGTCGCCGTCTGGGTTGCGGCAGAAGTTGTGCCCGCCGCCCAGTCCGCCAGCAGGGTACACCTCTGCCGTGCGCGTGTGCTGATGCGGCGACTGCGCGCCCCACGACTGGCAGAGCCTGCCGCCGCGCGTCGTGTCGACGCGGCCGCGGTACCTCGCGCCGGGGGCGCGCAGCAACTCCTCGACGTCGTCGCCGCCGCCCTGCGGCCGCGCCTGCCCGCCGCCCTCGCCGCCGCCGCCCTCCGCCTCTCCCTCGTCCGCCGCCGCGCCCGCCGCGCCGCCGCCGCCCGCCCACCCGCGCCCGTCGGCGGCCCAAGACGCCTCCCCCTCGCCGGGCAACGCCCAGTCGGACGGGGTGGCGGGCTCGAGGCTGCGCTCCTCGCTGCGCGGCGGCATCGACCAGAGCGGCGCCGCGTTGTAGCACTGCGCCAGCTCGCTGTGCAGCAGCCCTCGCGTCTCCTTGTGCCGCAGCACGCAGCGCCCGATTGCGCGCTGGGAGACGTCCGTGGGCACGCGGAGGGTGGCGGTCCGCTCGTCGCAGCCGCAGCTCGCCTGTGGCACCGACGAGTAGCCGCGTGCAAAGGCGACCGCGTACACCACGGCGAGGAGAAGGCAGAGCGCAAGAGCCCTTCGCCGCTCGGGCGTCAGCGCCCGCAGACGGCTGCTGCCGCGCGGCACTGTTGCCGTGCCGCGGCCGAGGAGAATAGATTCCTCGTCGTCCGACATTCGGTGCCCCCGGCCGTCGAAGCGATCAGTCGTGACAGCCTCACTCGACACCGCCGGCGACCGGAAGAATTCGAGGGGGCAGACGATAGAGAGACCGCGGGGGCGGGCGCGAGTCATCGATCGAAGTGAGCTGGCCCCACTTCCCGGGGAGGGGCGGCGTGGCGATCTAATGCCGCTGCCCTCGCCCGAGGAGTCGGGCATGGGATCACCGTCGGTGGTGGCGACAGAATCGGACAGAGAAGACGAGGCGGTGGCGGTCGCCGCCTGCACAGCTCGACGTCCGCGTGAACCGCCTGGGCGACAAGGGCAAGGCGGCCATCAAGGAAGCCGTGAGCGGCAAGGAGGGCTTCGAGCTCATCATGGATGACTCCGACTCCGAGGAGGACTCTGACTACTAGAAGGCGCTCGCCTTTTGTCAGCACCGTGCTGACGGAGGTACGGGCGGCCCGCCTGCTTCTCAGTGTGTGCTCTGTGTGTGCCTCAAAATACGCCTATCGAAAATTTCTTTTGCATATCAAATCTCTGGTCCATGAGAGGGTGCGTGTCGGATGTGTATAACAATTTCATAACCATAACCTATAACCATAACATATAACCAAAAAAGTTATACACCAAAACCAGCACAACCAGGAGATAGATGGCAAGAGATGTTAAACGTTGTGTTTTTACAAAATTCGACTACAGCCGAGATATAGCCGAGATGTAGCCGAGATACAGCCGAGATGCAGCCGAGATGCAGCCGAGATGCAGCCGAGATGCAGCCGAGATACAGCCGAGATGCAGCCGAGATATAGCCGAGATGCAGCCGAGATATAGCCGAGATCCACTCACACGTCTCGGGCGGCTCGCCAGGTCTGCGACGTCGACCCGCCCGACGATGGTGGGCAGCCGGAGTCGCCGCAGCCCATGCCGCACCCGCAGCTTACGGACGACGAGCCTCAGCAGCAGCAGCCGCCGCCGCCGCCGCCGCCGGCAGCCGTCCCCTACCGGCTGCTGCCGCCGACAGCCGAGTCGTGCGCTCGCTTCGTCACGCCGTGCGCAGAGGAGCGCCCTGCGGCGTACGGCTACCCAGGAGCGCGCGAGATCCGCGCCGAGATCCGCGCCGAGATCGCGCCGAGATCCGCGCCGAGATCGCGCCGAGATCCGCGCCGAGATGTTGCCACGCGCGACGACGCACGGCACGGGCCTGAGCGTGCGGGGCCCCCCGCCGCAGCTTACTACGACGCGCCAACGGAGGAGACCGCCGCGGGGCCGGAGGTGTGCCAGCCGAGCGGCTGGGCACGCGTGGCGGCGGTGTGCAGCGCCTTCGCACTGCTCCTCCTCATCTTCGCCGTCTTGGTGCTCGTCAACCTGTCGAGGCGCGCGCTGACGAGGCGGATGCCCTACCACGTCGGCGGCGCGGGGCTCGGCTTCTCGGACGAGCTGCTCGACGACTCGGGGACGGATAGGTACCAGCCCTTGTGAGCAGGCGGGACGCGGACGCATTTACTTGATTGTGTCTGTGTCGTGTACTAGAGGGCGACTACGCGTGTGTCGTGTAGGTGTGTGCACGGTTTCTTGAAAGAAACGGTTTCTTAAACGGTTTCTTTTAAGAAACCGTTCTACCGCGAAAAAAAAATCGTACTCGCGGGATATGGTGGCCGAGGGTGGGACGGGGGCTGCTCGCTTTTGTACTTTGCACCTGTATGCACCTGTATGAACGCAAAGCGCGCTTAGGCGCAGCCTCTGTGAACGAAAACCGGACCGCCAGAGACCGACACTTTATGAAGTCCGCAGCCGCCCAGTACCACGTGGCCAATGCCGCCGCCATCGCCGCCGCCCGCCGCGCCCACAACTCGCGACGCGGCGAGCCGCCCAACCACGCCGCTGCCGCCCCACTTTGACCCCAAGGCGCTGATGGCCTCGATCGAGTCGGGAGCAATCGCCGCGCTGAGCGGCCGCTTCGCCGCCAATTGGCGCGCCACCGGCAAGCCGCTGCCGCGGCGCCAGGACATGCCGCCCGAGGCCTTCTTCCCCGTCGCGAAGCTGCGCTGGCTGGTGGAAGCGCTGGGCGACGACTGGGGGCTCCTCTTTGTGGCTCTGTCGTACCGCTGGCTGACCAAGGAGCACCCAGACCCGGAGCGGTTCCACCTGGACATCGTGTCCGCGGTGGCGAGGCTGTACCTTGACGGCGGACGCCACGGCGGCCTTGGCTCGCCGCTCGCCGCCGCCTTCGAGAGGGCAGGCCTGGGCAGTTGGCACCGCCTCAACCAGGAGTGGGAGGGTGAGGCGCCGGACTTTGCGCTCTTCTGGGACTTTGCCTGGCGCGCAGCCGGCCCCCCATCCTTCAGCGGCCCGCGCCCCCGACCCTCCAGCACCCCCGCCCCTGCCCCCTCCCTGCTCACCGCTCCTGCGCCGCCCCTCGCAGCCTCCATCAGAAGCCGCGCACGGCCGAGGAGGATTCCCTGTTCAATGTATGGTACGGGCACGCGCAGACCGTTTGCTGGATGCAGTCGGAGCTGCCGCCCGGCTTCGCAGAGGAGATGGAGGCGCTCGGGCTCGCACGCTCCTACGAGGAGAGCGGCTGGTGCGCTCGCCGAGCTTTAGGCTTTACCGCGCTCGCACAAGCCCACACGCAGCCGCCTGTCCTGTTGTTGCGTCGTGTGAGGAGCGGGGTCGCGGCTCGGGCGCGTGCAGGTGCTTCGTGGAGGCGGCCACCTCGGCGGGGGTCAAGGTGGGGACGCGGCGGCTCGACCTCGGCAAGCGGACCGACCTGGCCATGATAAATTTCTACGGCTATCCGGATACACCTCCCCAGTACCATCTGGAAGGTGTGTGCGCGGCGCGGCGGCAGCCGCCGCTGCTGCCCGACGAGGTGCGGCGGCTGCTCGAGAAGGAGAAGAAGTTCACCACCGGCAAGGAAGACGTGGAGGTCGTGGACAAGCTGTACCGCGGCTTCTTCGACGGCGTTGCAGGCGCGGCGACCTCGCTCAACTTCAGCAACCTCGGTTGGGGCCCCGCAGAGGCGCAGGCGCTGGTTGGCGTGCTGCCTTGCTTTGCTGCGTTGCAGAGCCTCGATCTGACGGGCAACGAGCTGGGTGCAGAAGGAGGAGCGCACCTGGCGGGCTACCTGCGTGTCAGCGCCTCCCTGACGTCCATGGACATCTCGAACAACAGGCTGTGCGGCGTCTGGGACGAGTACGAGCGTGGCTCCTATGTTCCCAAAGGCACTTACGACGCGACAGGGATCAATGCCATCGCTGATGCGCTGCGCGTCAATGCCTCATTGACGAGCGTATCTCTGTCGAACAACGGCATCGGCGCAGAGGGTGGCGTGGCAATCGCAGAGGCCCTCAAGGCCAACGCCTCGATGACGGCGATCGATGTGTCGCACAACAAGATCGATCAGCCGTCGGCGCGCCTCATCCTGGAGGCGATGAAGGGTAAGAGCATGCAGTCCATCACCATGGCCGGCTGCAGCCTCGGTGTGGAGGAGGCCAAGATCCTCGCCGAGTACACTCGCGTCATGGCCTCGCTGACCGCGACAAATGTGCTGCACAACAAGTTCGACGCGGATGCTGTCTCCATGCTCCTCAAGGTCATGCAGGAGCATACCAACCTGTCCACTCTGTGCGGCTTCAAGGGAGACGAGACTAGCATCGACTTCTGTAACGAGGGCCTCCTCCCAGTGGATGCGATGCTGATTGCGCCTGAGATCCGCGTCATGGCCTCGCTGACCTCCGCAGATTTCAGCCAAAACCAGCTGGGACCCGAGGGCGTTAAAGCACTCGCGCCAGCGCTGGCTGCCAGCGCCTCGCTGACGAGCGTGTCGCTCGCTGACAACCGGCTGTGCGGCGTGGACGGGGATGGAAACGGCACCTACGATGCGACCGGCATCAAAGCCATCGCTGATGCCCTGCGCGTCAACGCCTCGCTGACGAGCTTGAGGTATGTTGCCATCCAAGCCACACATGCGTAGAACGTGTAGCAGTCTGACTTGCAGCTGGTTTCGTGCCTTGCAGCCTTCGCGAAAACAACATCAAGGGCACGGGCGAGGCGCTTTGGGAGGCCCTCAAGAACAACTCGTGTATCAAGACGCTCGATCTGTGCCTTTGCAGTCTCGGGCCAGAGGACGGGACGGGCCTGGCTGGCGGCATTGCCGTCAGCGCCTCCCTGACGGAGGTGCCGCCGCCTGCACCTGTCTGCGTGTCAAGTTGCGCTGGTCTCAGCTGTGTGCGCCGTGCGCAGGTTTACATCTGCGGCAACAACATCAGGAACGGTGGGGCAGAAGCAATTGCTAATGCTCTCAAAGCCAACGACTCGTGCGTGCTCAAGAAACTGGCGGTAGACCTTGGTCTTGAGGACCATGAGGGCCTCAAATCAGCCTGCCAGCTCCGAGGAGTGGAGCTCGAAGGAGTGGAGTAAAGCATACAAGTCGGGCGAGAACTGATGGGTATGTTTTCACGTTTTTACAAACTGCTCTGCGTTACAGTTAAATCTTAGACCTCAAATATGTAAAGCCGTACGTATTTAATTGCTACAGAACATGTACTCTCTCACCTTCTCTGTATTAAGGCAGGGAGGGGTGCGCCCACATTACAGTGTCGATCGACCCGGGAGGATATATAGTCGCGATGGGCAATTGGGCAGGCTGCTTCGCCGCTCTACTCAATGACAATGTCCAGCAGGCTAGATGGCACCGCCACCTTATGGTCGGCCATGCGCCTCCACACGGCTCGCAAGGCGGTCTCGTTGCAGGCCAGCCGCTCGTATTTGCACGAGCCGCGGCAGCTCGGCTCGCTGCATGCCTTGCCGACTCCCGCCTGCCTCGCGGCGAGGGCCTTTCGGTCCGCGACTAGCGCGTGCACCGTCGCCTGCCGCTCGCGGAAGTCCCAGCGCGAGTGCTCATTGGCCACGTCGGCGATGCCGGGCACAGGCACCGCGTAGTTGTTGGCGATGTAGTCGTCATGGAACTGCTCAAAACGAGCCCGGGTCGTCGCGGGAAGCAGGGGAGCGGGGAGTGGGGGGTCGCCCTGGATCGAGACGCGTGCGCGCACCACCACGCGCGGCGCCGGCTCGCACGCGTCCCGCAGCAGCGAGTTGAACGCGAGCCGTAGGCCGACGCCGGCGAGGCGCCGATCGGGCGAGAGCGAGTTCAGGTGCCACTCGACCGCAAGGTGCTGCAGCCGGCAAAGCGCGCCGCGGGAGAGCAGCCACGGGAGCAGCTCGTACTCGAAGCCCTCTGGGGGACTACAAGCACTAGCCGTCTTCCACATGGTCCCTCGGGTCCCTGCTGCTCCTAATCTCTTCGTACATCCTCCTGCTGATCTCCGCAACGTCCTGCTCCCTCCCTCGTCTCGCCCTGCGCGTCTGCTCCGCCTCCCCGTCGTCCGCCCTGCGTCGTCTGGTGACGGGTCCTCCATAGTCGGTTGAGGTCGCCGCCCTCCTCGTGCCTCTTCCCAACGTTCCCTCGGCGGTCGATGCCGTCTGGTCCGCCTCCGCCGTCCCCGGGTCTGCCCTGCCCTCGTCTGCACTAGCTTCTGTTTCGTCATCACTAGCGCCTCTCCTCTTCTTTGTCCTCTTCTTGTATGCTTTGTACATCGCATCGATTCCTTTTCGCGTGAGCACCACCCTGAAGCTCGCCCAGCAGCGGAACCGCTCCCTAAGTCGAAGGAGCATCACCAGTCTCACCCACTTCGCTCGTTGCCCACTGTCTCCGCTCCCTCCCGCTTGAGCCGCCGTCGCGGCCCTCGTTCGTCCCACTGGCTGCTGGCCTCGCGGGCCTGTCTGCACGTTGCCTCCGTTATCCCTCCTCCTCCGCGACTCCCTCAAGGCCGGGCGGGCCTCCTTCCACCCAGCGAAGAGCTTCCTCAGCCACTCGATGTGTTCCTCTCTCTTCATTATGCGCGCCGTTGCTTCATCATTGAGCTGTATCCACCTCTGCACCGCGCTCCCGCGGTCGCCGCCTGCGCCTCCGGCCTCGGCCACGACTTGCAAGTTCCTCGTGACCCCGGTGCCAAGGTCCCTTCGGCTCTTCTCCGAGAGGTCATCTCTACCAGTGCTGGAAAAAGAAGATCTCTCAAAGACGATTTTCCGTGCGAGCGTGTGTGGCTTTCACCAGCGTCAACGCATGCCGGCCATGGGGCTCTGCGATCTGCAGCGTGTTGGCGCGCATTTGCACACGCGCGCCCACGCGCTGGAGATTGCGGAGCCCCATGGCCGACGTGCTTTAACTGGGGAAAAACCACACCCCCCCCGGAAAAAATGCCTTTTGGGAGAATTTTTTTTTTTCCCCCC
>NW_005196163.1:185466-186698 GCF_000372725.1 Emiliania huxleyi CCMP1516 | reverse complement strand
GCGGATGCTGTCTCCATGCTCCTCAAGGTCATGCAGGAGCATACCAACCTGTCCACTCTGTGCGGCTTCAAGGGAGACGAGACTAGCATCGACTTCTGTAACGAGGGCCTCCTCCCAGTGGATGCGATGCTGATTGCGCCTGAGATCCGCGTCATGGCCTCGCTGACCTCCGCAGATTTCAGCCAAAACCAGCTGGGACCCGAGGGCGTTAAAGCACTCGCGCCAGCGCTGGCTGCCAGCGCCTCGCTGACGAGCGTGTCGCTCGCTGACAACCGGCTGTGCGGCGTGGACGGGGATGGAAACGGCACCTACGATGCGACCGGCATCAAAGCCATCGCTGATGCCCTGCGCGTCAACGCCTCGCTGACGAGCTTGAGGTATGTTGCCATCCAAGCCACACATGCGTAGAACGTGTAGCAGTCTGACTTGCAGCTGGTTTCGTGCCTTGCAGCCTTCGCGAAAACAACATCAAGGGCACGGGCGAGGCGCTTTGGGAGGCCCTCAAGAACAACTCGTGTATCAAGACGCTCGATCTGTGCCTTTGCAGTCTCGGGCCAGAGGACGGGACGGGCCTGGCTGGCGGCATTGCCGTCAGCGCCTCCCTGACGGAGGTGCCGCCGCCTGCACCTGTCTGCGTGTCAAGTTGCGCTGGTCTCAGCTGTGTGCGCCGTGCGCAGGTTTACATCTGCGGCAACAACATCAGGAACGGTGGGGCAGAAGCAATTGCTAATGCTCTCAAAGCCAACGACTCGTGCGTGCTCAAGAAACTGGCGGTAGACCTTGGTCTTGAGGACCATGAGGGCCTCAAATCAGCCTGCCAGCTCCGAGGAGTGGAGCTCGAAGGAGTGGAGTAAAGCATACAAGTCGGGCGAGAACTGATGGGTATGTTTTCACGTTTTTACAAACTGCTCTGCGTTACAGTTAAATCTTAGACCTCAAATATGTAAAGCCGTACGTATTTAATTGCTACAGAACATGTACTCTCTCACCTTCTCTGTATTAAGGCAGGGAGGGGTGCGCCCACATTACAGTGTCGATCGACCCGGGAGGATATATAGTCGCGATGGGCAATTGGGCAGGCTGCTTCGCCGCTCTACTCAATGACAATGTCCAGCAGGCTAGATGGCACCGCCACCTTATGGTCGGCCATGCGCCTCCACACGGCTCGCAAGGCGGTCTCGTTGCAGGCCAGCCGCTCGTATTTGCACGAGCCGCGGCAGCTCGGCTCGCTG
>NW_005196163.1:141841-185366 GCF_000372725.1 Emiliania huxleyi CCMP1516 | reverse complement strand
CCCTCCTCCTCCGGGATTCCCTAAGGGCGGGGGGGGCCTCCTTCCCCCCAGGGAAGAGCTTCCTCACCCCCCGGAGGTGTCCCCCTCTCTCCATTAGGCGCGCCGTGGCTTCACCATGGGGCTGTATCCCCTTTTGCCCCGGGTTCCCGGGGTGGCCGCCTCGCCCCGGGGCTTGGGCCACGATTTGCAATTTCCTGGTGCCCCCGGGCCCAGGGTCCCTTGGGCTTTTTTCGGGGGGGTCATTTCTCCCAGGGCGGGAAAAAGAGGTTTTCTCAAAGGGGTTTTTCCGGGGGGGGGGGGGGGGGCATGGCAGGGGCGACATGGCGGGCGGCGGGGCGGGAGGAGGGGGCGCGGGCGGCGCGGGAGGAAGGGGAGGAGGGGGAGGCGCGGGAGGCGCGGGAGGCGCGGGAGGAGGGAGGGAGACGGGTGAGGAGGGCGAGGAGGGGGAGGAAGGGGGAGGAGGCGGGGGAGGGGGAGGAGGCGGAGGGGCCGCAGACCCGCAATAGCGATGCCAATGTTGTCGTCCACCTGGGAGAGAGGTGGGGCGAGAGGGGCGGGAGGTGGGGCGGAGGGGCGGGAGGTGGGGCGGAGGGGTGGGAGGTGGGGCGGAGGGGCGGGAGAGGGGAGGGCAGAGGGGCGGGAGAGGGGAGGGCAGAGGGGCGGGAGGTGGGGGAAAGCTGTGCAAGGACAGAGGGCGGGAGAGGCCGAGCTGCGGCGGTTGTGGGGTCGGCGGCGGCGGCGGCGGCCGTGGGACGGGCGGCGGTGGCGGCGGAGACAGCGCGCTGCTGGATGTGCGGAGCGGGAGCGGCGCGAACCGCGCCTTGAAAATCTTCTTTTGGTAGGAGGAGAGCTCGGAGGCGGAGCGCTTGAGCGTTGCGACGACGGCGTACTTGCCCGAGCGCAGGCCGATCGCCGCGCTGCCCACGTTAACCGCCTCCATCGCGTACTCGATCTGGTGAATCCGGCCGGCGGGCGACCATGTGATGCAGTCCTGACGGCGGCGGCCGGCGGTGGGAGGTTGTCGCAGTGTGCGCCTCTCCCCACCGTGCGGAGGGTGGTGTGTGGGGCGACGCCCGGCGTGTGCGCCAGTGCCGGGGTGAGGGCGACGGATGCAAGGGCGCTGAAGCAGCGGCCCGGACGGGTGGCGGCGGGGACGGGAGCGGGCGGCGGCTGTGGGAGGCGCGGAGGGAGAGTGGAGGCGCAGCGGCGGGGACGGCGCGGGAGTGGCTGCGAAGCACCGTGTCGAACTGGTTGCGGAACATCTAGCCGCGCTGGTGGGAGGGGGCGCTGTGCCGACAAGCGCCAGACGAGTGCTGCGGAAAAGAATTTCGCGGAGATACTGGCACGGACTATGTGCGTGTCGTCATCATCTGTCTAGCGTCCACCCATACCGCGTTGGTGTCCAGTCCGAGCCTGGCTGTTCTTCACCTTTCTACCTACCTACCTACCACCACAAACAAATCTGTAGGCAAATGATCGGAGTGGGAGTCAGAAACGTGGTCCTTGCGCGAGGGGAGCTCGATAGACTCGAGGGGCCAGGATACGCCGCGAGGAGGACGGAGTTGCGCCGAAAGGCGAAAGAAGCCGCGAGAACAAGGGACCGGCAGGCGGCGGCGTCACAGGACGAGGCAGAAGGGAACGACGCGACAGAGGAGGAAATGACAAGGGAGAGAACGACGAGAGTGGGAAGACCGCGAGGTGGCATGAAGGTTGCAGCGAGAATCGGAGAGAGACTGCGAAGAGAGATAGGAAGAGGCGGACTCCCTAGGGTGGGCGACGGCTAGCGCACCACACACCTCTCCTTAAAATCCCTGTGTGGTGGCGGCGTGCCGTCCTCCCATCCCTCCCTTGGGTTGTCTGTTTTCTTTCTTTCTTTCTAGCACCACAAAAGGCACAGCAGACAACGGCCCCTTATGGGCCGTCGAAGAGGCCGTCATACTCCTCTGGCCTCGCCCCCCCTTCCCAACCCCCCTGGCTCAGGCTCCTCATCCTCGCGGCGCGCAGTGCGCACCCCGCCCCGCGAAGACGAGCCCTTCCGCCGGCGTGCCTCCCGGGACTGCCGCCCGCGGCCGCCTGCGGAATTGCTCCCCGGTCCCCGTTGGCGTCCCGTGCCTCCCATCCCTCCCTTGCGTTGTCCGTTTTCTTTCTTTCTTTTCCGTGCCCCCGAGTTCATTTTAAAATACCAAGGTACGAGGCTTACGTACCTAGATACTGGGAGTTTTGTTACGAAACCACCAATACAAACAACAAAGTCTCTCTCCTCGTAGTTGGCGACGCCGAACTTGGTCACGCCCACGTGGTCGTCCTCGTCGTTCCAGCCGACGGCGGGCTCCGTGTAGTTTGCGGACCTCCCACGCCTCGCCGATGGGGACGACGGGCGTCGCTGCCTTGGCCTGCTCCTTCACGCTCATCGTGTTGGTTGCCATGGGTGTCGTTGTGGGTGTCGTTGTGGTCGGCGCGGTGTGTGTGCTGTGAAAACGGGAAAGCCTAAGTAGTAACTACCTCGCGGGAAGCAGTAACGCAAAATCCACCCATAATACAATACGTATTAATACAACAATACAATACAATACGTATAATACACTATACAGCTCAGTCTCGCTCGTATTGCGCAACCCTGCCACCGCCGCCGCGGCAAGGTTCCGGAGAAGCGGTTGTGAGACACATCAAGTGCTCTCAGTTGCGCTGAAAATGGCGGCAGTGTGCCCGACAGGCCGCCCCAAGCGACGCCCAGATATTTGAGCTGCGAGAGCTTGCGGAACGTTGGCGGCAGTGTGCCTGATAGACCGTTCTCAGTAATGGTCAGCTCCTTCAGCTGCAAGAGATCGCCCAATGTTGGCGGCAGTGTGCCCGAAATGGCGGTGACATCCATATTGAGTCTCTGCAGCTGAGAGAGCTGACCCATGTTCCCCGGTATGGATCCAGATAGGGAGGTATGAGCCAGATCTAGTCGCTGCAGCTGGGACATCTTGGCTAGCCCCGGAGGCACTGTCCCCGAGAGGAGGTTGTTGAAAGACAGGTTGAACTGCTGCAGCTGAGTGAGCTTGGCCAGCTCCGGAGGTAGGGTGCCCGAGATGTTGTTGGAAGCTAGGATGAGACCGGTGAGGGCCTTGAGGCCTCCCAGCTCAGGCGGTAGAGTGCCTGTCAGGTCGAGCTTTGAAAGGTCGAGCGCTCGCCCTGCGAACGTGCCGTTGCAGACAGCGGGCTGCGTGCCGCAGATGGTGTTTGTAGCGTGGTCGGCTACGGCGCCTGCGCAGGCTGCGGCGAGCAGGCGAAGTACGTCCATGACAAGACCGCAGCACTGGGCGTGACAGGACGCTAGTCGCCCTTGCAATTCGCGCGGTTTTCTTCACCCCCCCCTCTGAACACACCAGAGAGGGAGGGCGAGACGATCGAGGGGTCCCGTACCATGCGGAATCGACCCTATCCAGTGCTCAAGTGCTCAAGTGCGGCCAACACTAGGCACGGCGCGCACTGAAGGAGGGTGTGTAGAGGATGTAGAGTGTAGAGCGCTGTAGACGGGAGTATAATGGAGAAGTCTGTCCGCGCCTAAGGATTCTGCCATTCCTATTCTGCTCTACTACACAAGGATTCTTGCTATTCTACCTCTCACTAGATTCCCCTTCCCAGGTTCCTCTTCTGCTCAGATATTCTGATTCTCTCCCCAGACTCTCCCATCTTGGCCCCGCTTTCAGCTTCCTGATTCTCCATTCTCGTTTCCTCCGCTTCCTTTCCGATTCTCTAGGGCAGCCAGAGCCAATTCCTGATTCTGCTCCCCCCTCCCGATTCTCCTGTCTCTCTTCCTATTCTTGATGCTCCATTTGATTCCTGATTCCTGATTCCTGATTTGTCGGATCGCCCACATTTTGACCGGGATTCTGATTCCTGATTCCAGATTCCTGATTCCTGATTCCTGATTCCAACATTTTGACCGGGATTCTGATTCCTGATTCCTGATTCCTGATTCCTGATTCCTGATTCCAACATTTTGACCGGGATTCTGATTCCTGATTCCTGATTCCTGATTCCTGATTCCTGATTCCAACATTTTGACCGGGATTCTGATTCCTGATTCCTGATTCCTGATTCCTGATTCCTCGGAGTTACGCATTTCGGCGGGATCCTATGTTGGCCTGACTCTCCGAACTCCTGAGCCGATAGGATCCTGCCCGTAGTCCCATGATTTTTTCTTCGTGGCTCGGCGGCCTTTGCAGGGTTCCAACTTTTTGCGGGGCAAACGTATGGTACCATCCCGGCGCCAAAGTGCAAAGAGGGGGAGGCCGGCGTCACACCGAGGCCCCTCCCCGAAAGGGCAAGTCTTAGCCACATGCAACCGAGACCCCTCCCCCCCGCCCCGATCCCCCCTCCCCCTTGCTCCCCTCCCCCCCTCGGGAGGGCCCGCGAAGAGAGGCACCCGTGGGGACCCCGCAATTCCCTTCCCCCCTCGGAGGGGGCCGGACGAGGCGTACCCCGAATTCCCCGCTCTTTCCCTCGCATAGCGGCCACTCTTCGGATCGCTGGTCGAGCGACCCGGGGGATGCCCCGCGCGCCTGACCCAGGCGCGAAAAACGAATCTGCGAGGCGTGGCCGCTCATGCGGCCCGATGGGGAGGAACGGGGCGAGCCCCCTCCAACCCACCCGCGCTAGGTCTCGGGTTTGACGCATGGGGTCACTCCCGCGAAACCTGTGAACTAGCCGGGGCAGTCGGTCGGAGATGGGGCGCTCGTCCATCTCGATCAGCCGGTACGCAGCGTCCGAGAAGCCCTCCGCCAAGGCGAGCGTGGTCATCCCGGTGATAGATGGGCGAGTGGAGGCGCGGCTGCAGGCCGGCGGGAAAGGAGAAGAAAGCGAGGTAGGTAGGTAGGTAGAAAGGTGAAGAACAGCCTCGCTTTTGTCCACCAAGACGGAAAAGAAACCGCGACTCGATGGCCGGCACACGCATCGCGGATGCGCCGCAGCCGGCGGCGCTCTCCTGGCAGAGCCTCGCGGAGAGCGGGCGGCTCGCCCGCGCGCTTGACAGGGAGAGCGCAGACGCCCCGCACGTCCGAAAGCTCCGCCTCACCCTCGAGCCCAAAGCTGAGCCGCACACGCTGCGGCTCAAAATGCCGTGCGACTGCGGGAGCTGCATCGTCAAGGCTCAGATGAAGGCGGGCGCCTCCTGCCTGGTGCTGGTCTGGAACGAGGAGAAGCAGAAGTGCTCGCTCCGCCTCAACGAGCTCGCGGACGCCGCGCCAAGCGAGGGGCCGCCTGCGCCCGCCGCCGGCGTTGCGGCTGCAGAGGCGGACACTCAAGCGGCGGCAAGCACTGCCACTGCCGAGGCGGTGGGCGGCGAGGGCGGCGGGGACGGCGTGAGCGGCAAGGTCGGCGAGGGCGGCGACGGCGGCGAGGGCGGCGACGGCGGCGACGGCGGCGACGGCGGCGACGGCGGCGCGGGCGGTGGGGGCGGCGACGGCAGCGAGGGCGAGGGCGGCGACGAGGAGGCCGGCGGTGGCGGAGGCGGCGGCGGCAGCGGTGGCAGTGGCGAGGCTGCGCTGCCGGGAAGCAGCGCAGCGTGTCCGATGGAGCTGGACAGCGACGACGAGCCGGAGCCGGCGGCTGCTACGGAGCCTGCGGCCTCCGCGGTGGAGAGCGAGCAGAGCCCGCCCCTTATGGCGCCCGCGGCGGCGGCGGCAGGGGCAGAAGAGCCGGCGCCGCTGGAGGAGGGAGCGGCGGCGGCGGCGGATGAGGCAGAGGCGCCAGTGGCGGTCGCGGAGGGCTTGCGTCTGCATTGGTCGAGCAGCAACCCAAGCGGCTACAAGGGGGTGCGCAAGGACTCGCGAACCGGCCGCCTCAGCTTCTACGCGCAGCACAGTGTGCGCGGAAGAAATGTCGCACTCGGCCGCTTCGACACGGCGGTGGAGGCGGCGGTGGCGTACGCGCGGGCGGTCGGCGAGTACCAGCCTCCGGCTCATCCTCCTCCGACGGTGGCGACAGAGGCGGAGGGATTGCGGCTGCACCTCTCTAGCAGCAGCGTCACCGGCTACTTGGGCGTGCACGAGCACCATGTCGGCTGGGGCGACGCGGAGGCGGCGCAGGTGGCGGAGGTCCTCGCGAGCGGGGCAGCGCCGCGGCTCGAGAGGCTCGCTCTCATCGGCAACAAGATTGGCGACGAGGGTTGCAGTGCCGTCTGCCTTCGCGGCGGAGCTGGAGACGAAGAGCTTCACCAACGGCAAGGACGACAAGCCGCTGGTGGAGCGGCTGTACGAGGCCGCCTTCCAGGAGCAGTTTGGCAAGGCGACCGGGCTGTACTACTGGAAACTCGGCTGGGGCGACGCGGAGGCGGCGCAGCTGGCGGAGGTCCTCGCGAGCGGGGCAGCGCCGCGGCTCGAGAACCTCGAACTCACCGGCAACAAGATTAGTGACGAGGGCTGCAAGGCGCTTGCCGCCGCCCTCGGCACGGAGGGGGCAGCGCCGCGGCTCGAGAGGCTCGAGCTCTGGGGCAACAAGATTGGCGACGAGGGCTGGAAGGCGCTGGCCGCCGCCCTCAAGGAGGAGGCCGCCCCGAGCTTGAAGGCGCGAGACGCCCCCCTCGCCACACGCCCCGCCCAATGCTCATCGAACCTCCCTCGCGTGCAGGTGCTCGTCGTGGACAACAAGGAGCAGCCTGAGCTGGTGGCAGTGTGCGAGGAGCGCGGCATCGTCTTCTGCTGAGCCTCTCCAGCCGCGGCCGGGCGGCAAGGGCGCGGGGGCCCGGCGGGACCGCCGCGCGAGCACGGCAGAGAGCAGCAGACCAAGCGGGAGCACGACGTGTGCAGGGACATTTGGGGCGCGCGCGCGCGGATGGGTTCGTGCGGGGGCGTGGTGAGCGCGCGACCGCAGTGTACTCGAGACGGTAGCGTTTATACGCACACACTCACACTCACACACACATGAGGCGCCACTCTCTCTCACACACACCCCACTCTCCTCCACTCTCACCACGTCGCGCGCGCGATCGCCAAAATCTCCATAAAAACCAGAAACCACGCCTGCGTGCTGCGTGGATCGCGTCACACCAATCCTCGCTACCCAACTGACGGTGGGAATCCACCGGCCAGGAGCGGAAGGCCCCGCCCATGACTACCGCGTACGCCCATCCCGCCCTGCTTCCGTCTTCCGACCCATCAGTGTACGCCGTCCAGTCGGGTGGTCGCTGCTGCTGTGGGGGCGTGGTGCCGTCCCGTCGACAGGGTCGAAGTATAACTCCTGGCGCCTCCACCATCAGCCGCACTTTAACACGGCAAGCACCGCCCCTATCGCAAGGCTCGACGCTGAGTAGTGCCATCGTGTTGCTTGTGCAATCATTTGCAGCGATGTCGCGGGCAAGCTGAATCTTCTCCGGAAGCGCGCTTTGGCCGTCGTCAGAAAAGAAGCCGGACGGGAGCCACTCCCTTTCCCACTCTGCTACTGGTCCTTCCCCGGGCGAGGGCTGCCATCCGGGTATGCGAAGGCGTATTTCCCTCTCGGTTTGCTGTGCTCTCTTCGCCGTGTAGTAAAATTGGCGGACAAGTGCCGCCCTAGCGTCCTTGAAGATGGAGTCGACTCGGGCGTCCGGCGTCGCGTCGTGTGCAAGGTTCGCGTTGTGGTGCCGCCGCCGCACGATGCCCGCCAGCGTCTCCAGCATCATCACGCGTGTCGGCGTTGCCCCAATGCGCCCCTCTGCCATCTGTCCTCTGCTCGTAGTAAGCCGAAACCCGGTTATGCAGAGTCGGCGGTGTTCGTGTGCGAGTTGTTGCCATTGCGAACGCCGTGTCTCTTCACGCACCGCCTCGTCTAGCGTTGTGACTTCCACATCGACCCCTCTCGTTCATCCTGCGTCGGCATGCGCTGGCGCGGCTGGTCGGGCTGTCGCTTTGTGGCGCATGACATGACCGACTCTTCGCAAGGAGGTCTTCCTCGCGGCATTGGCCCGCCGAATACTAACACGTCGCTTAGGCGGCTCCCGTGGTTATTAAATGAACTCGGGGGCACGGGACGCGGCACACGGACTCGGGGCCGGTGCTTTGACGCAGCACAGTGTGCTTCGTGGTAGCATGAACTCAGAACGGCCCCCCGAGAGCGCCTCTTCGACGCCCACGGGTCCCGGGGGGTCGGATGGGTTGCGAGAGGGCCCCGGCTGTTTTTTGTTTGAATCCCGGAGGCCGTTCGAACATGAATTGACGTTCCACGTGCCCGTCCACAGCACGGACAACATGCTAGCCCAGCAGGCCGCTCCCACCGCCGCCCGCGGCGGAGGCAAGGCGGCAAAGGGTGGCAAGGGCGGCGGCAAGGGCGGTGGCAAGGGTGGTGGCCGTGGCGCACCAGACCCGCTTTGCGCCGCCGCCCTCAACGCCCGATATACTCGGTTAGAGCCGGCGGAGCGACGGCGGCAGACCAGCACGTCGAAGTGGTAGCCGCGGCCCGATGCGGAGGTCCGGTTGAGCAGCGTGCCCAAGTACTCGCCGGATTGGACGCCGATCGGGTAGACGTACTTGGCCTGGCCCTTGTCCAGCTGGCTCTGGACGTGGGCGGGCCCGTACTTGCCCTCGCGGTACTCCACGACGCCGATCCTGCAGCCGAGCGTCTCGCAGAGCACCATGAGCGATAACGCGCCGCCCCAGGCGCCGCGGCCGATCGCCTGCGCCTCCTGCTCGAGGATGCGGCCAACGCCCTCCTCGCCCGACGCGGGCAGCGCCTCCACGGTAGCGAGAAGCAGCCTGCACGACGCGGAGCGCAGCGACGCGGCGTCGAGCTCAACCTTGAGCCGTGCCCGCACGCGGTCCGCCCAGCCGGCCGCGGAGAGGATGTGCACGATGGAGTGGAAGAGGCAGTGCCCGTCCTTACGCATCTCTCGCAGCACGAGGCCGCTCTCGGCGAGCGCGCTGAAGAAGCCCGCCTTTGGCCCGCCGTCGCGCCCGCCGCGCCCAGCGTCCCCGCCGCCGCCCTTGCCGCTCCCGGTGCGCGAGCACTTGGTGCCCCCCCCCCTTGTGCCGCCCCGCCTGTGACGCATGGCGGCCTGGGCGAGAGCCGTAAAGTCCTCGGTCTCCCTGCCGCCGCCCTGCACCAGCCAGCCTGGCGCGTCGCCCTCGCCCGTGAGGCCCGAGTGGACGAGGAGGCGGCAGGCGGGCGGCGGCAGCGAGCAGAGAGGCAGCGAGCAGAGAGGCAGCGAGCAGAGAGGCAGCGAGCAGAGGAGAGGCAGCGAGCCGCAGAGGAGAGGCAGCGAGCTCTCGCAGAGGAGAGGCAGCGAGCTCTCGCAGAGGAGAGGCAGCGAGCTCTCGCAGAGGAGAGGCAGCGAGCTCTCGCAGAGGAGAGGCAGCGAGCTCTCGCAGAGCTGAGGCAGCGAGCTCTCGCAGAGCTGAGGCAGCGAGCTCTCGCAGAGCTGAGGCAGCGAGCTCTCGCAGAGCTGAGGCAGCGAGCTCTCGCAGAGCTGAGGCAGCGAGCATGGCAGCGAGCAGAACGGCTGCGGGCAGCAGCAGCAGCAGCCGGGCTCGGGTGCCGCGCAGCAGTACAGCGGCGCCGGCAGCAGAGGCAGCAGCTCAGCAGGCGCTGCATCTGGCAGTTGCTCAGCGCTTTTGCACGCGGCTGCTCTCCGCGGAGTAGCCGCAGAGCGAGCTGCCGCCGACGACGGAGCTAGAGCCTCCGTCGGCGGCGTCAGCCTGCTCGGTGGCGCCGCAGCCTCTCGCGGGCGCGGCGCCGGGCGGGCAAGCATTCCGATGCTGCCCGCCATGGAAATCGCGCGGTAACATGTACAGGCTCCATGTACGGCTCCCGTGGTGTACCTGTGTTAGTGCCAGTGCGCGCCAGTCCCGTGCCCAGTGTTGTGCGCGAAAAGAAATTCGTTGAGAAGAGAAACGTCTCGCTGAGTCATCAGCGAAGCCGGCGGGGGATATCCAATCTCGTTCCGCTGTGTGTTTCGCGCGCGTTGGTCGATGTGCAACATGGTATGTAGTAATACATATTTTTCGTCTGCAGATGCCTTGTGATGCCCTACCCCCTATCCCCTTGCTGACTAGTGATGGGTCGACCCCCGTACGCCCTGGCCCGGTCCCGCCCCTGATTTCCGTCAACCCAGCACATCCACACTCACCCTTTACTGTATGTAATAAAGATGGTTGCGCGCCCCTCCGCCCGCTCCGGCCTCCCCTACAAGCTATTAATACCTACTACACGTGTAGGCGCCACACATCCCGGTGCGGGACCGATTCAAAGGATATACTCACACAGACGTTTTTGCCCGCTACACACTTCCGACGTACTCCGCCCGACCTCGGCCGGCTGCGTCCCTCGTGCCTCGAGCGTCTCAGCGTCCTCCTCCTCGCTCGCGACCCTACCCAGCGACGGCGGCCCCTCGCCCTCCACAGCCTCCGCCTCCGCCAGCCGCCACTCGTGGTAGAGCCTTGTTCCCATCGCCGCCACGTCAAAGGTCGACACATTGCAGCCGCGAGCGAGGCAGCGGCCGACGCCGGCGTCAGTAAAGATCCAGTTGGCCGGCGCAGCGGTGAGGCGCGCGGCGTCGGTGGCGGCACAGCCGCCGCGTTCCGCCAGCAGCTCCGGCAGCCGCCCCGCCCGGCGGGAGGTGGCGGGGCACGCATAGCCCGAGCAGCGGACCGGCGAGCGGGCGAGCGCGGCCGCCGCGAAACACTGCGGGTGGGGCGGCTCCGCCTCGCGCAGGGCCGGGTCAAACGCGCGAAACCACAGCCGCTCGTACGCCATTGCGAGGAACATGCCTGAGGGAGGGCCGACGGGCTGTGATGGCCGTGTGGGGGAGCCGCTCACACGCCACCGCGAGGAGCATGCCGGTGGCGCCGACTCGGTTGTCGGGCGCGCGCAGCTGCGGCGGCGGCCGCGGGCCGAGGTCGACGGCGTATGGCCCAAAGTTGGCCCACTTTGCTCGCCGCGCGTGCCCGTTTTCGGAGCGGTCCTCCGGGCCGTCTCGCCGCAGCATGTGCTTGAGGGGGGAGGGGAGCGAGGCGAGCTCGGCGTTGAGGCGCCTGAGCACGCATCCGCCGGCTGGGTGAGGCAAGCCTCGCCGGCGGGAGAGCCGCGCCGAGCGCAGCCGAGAAGCCCGCACCACCAGCGGCGCGAGCGCAGCCGGACGGCGGCGCGCGGCACGGCGAACTGGGCGTGGCGCGGCCACGCGATGCGGCGCGGGAAGGGCCTGGGCGGCCCGCCCGCGGCCGGGCCGCCAAACGGCGGCGCGAGGAAGGTGCGCAGCCACCAGTGCATGGGCCGGTACTCTCCTGCGTCCGCGCGACAGGCGCCTCGCTGAGCACAAGCAGCGGAGGGAGGCGGGAGAAGGGAAGGGGGGAGGGGGGGGGGGGGGGGCACCGTACGACCGCATCGCAAAGCCGCGCTCGACGTCGACGGTGCACGGACACGGGCCGAGCTCCCACGGCGAGCTCTCGTTTGCAACGTCGACGGCGCCGGCCGCCGCGGCCTCGCGCCGCTTGTCAAAGGTCGTCTCGAGCAGGCGGAGCCAGCCGCGGGAGCCGACGGGCGCATCGGACGGGTGGCGCTGGTTGCCCGGCCGCTGCATCAGCTTGACCTCGGGATCGTCCTGTGGGGCGGGCGAGCGGCTCGTGGCGGCGAAGGCGAGCCGCGCCGGCGGCGGGTGCGGGCGTGGCGCCTGCGTGAAGACGACCGCCGCGGGAAGGTGGTTGTAAAACTCGACCGCGAAGCGCAGGACCGTCGCCGCCTCACGCGCTCCCAGGTTGGGTCCGTCGATGCAGCCCCCGCGGCCGGCGGACAGCCAGCGCAGCAGCGACAGCGTCAGCTGAGAGCACGAGGCGCCACGCGCCACCACCAGCAGCGCGACGTCGTGGCGATCGCCGTAGAGCTGCCGCATCTCATCCATCGAAGAGAAGCGCGCGCCTCGCGAGTCGCGCGCCTCTCGAGAGCCGAGCGACCACGTCACCACGACACCCAGCTCGGAGGCGGAGAAGTGCGACCGAACGGCGTTCCAGCAGCCGTCGCCGTCGGTGGTGGGAGCCGCCCCACCTCGCGAGACGTGCAGCCGCCGGTGGCCGGGGAGCACGGCACAGGGCCGGAGAGGCTGCGGAGCCTGCCCGATGTTCATGTCTTCGTTCAAGTCTTCGCGCGGGTACCCGGGTATCTGATGCCTGGCTGCTGCGGCGAGTGGGTTGCTGCTCGCTGCGATGGCGAAGAACTCGTCTCGTCACACGCCAAGGGCTTATGCTCTGTCGAGATGTGAGGCGCATGCGCCCAGGAGGGGAGGGGGCATGCGTAACGACGCTGCTAGAGATGCCTTTCGTTCGGGGCCCAGAGATAAAACTTCTGATGCCATGCGTGACCTAGTAGTGTCCCCAGCTATGGGCGTGTCCACGTTGGAGCCAGGTGTGGTGTGGACGCGAGAATAGCTCCGCCGTTCATGGAGGCAACCGATGCGAGTCGACTGGTGTGTGTCGTCGTGGTTTCGTATCAAGAATACTCACACACACGAGGTGGTGGTGTGTGTGTGCGGAGGGTGAGGTGGAACTACATCTAACGAACACGAAGGCGTGGTCGAGTACGAGGACTGGGGGGGAGGGGGTTCGATCAGGAGACGGAGGACTGTGGGCTGTCGTGGGGAGCTGCGCGTCCGGACTCCGGAGGGCGAGCTGTGCTGATCCGGATGGCTTCACACCGGTGGGAGGCACCGAGGTGTCGTGGGGACGCTATTCTGTTCGGTCGACGCTCGTTCGTCCACTGAGAACTCAGTGGTTGTCACCACTTTGTATGCTTTTCATATTAGCCTTGCGAACTCGTCCCCCCCGGCAGGGCTATGCAACTGTGACCAGTGTGTGCTGTCTACGCCTCCCTGAACCAGGCGTGAAATCTGCCGATGCGTGATCTGTGTGTGGGCCGCTCTGTGAGGGGTCCAGGCATTGTCCGACGGGTAGGGGGTCTGTGCCCGGGCGGTGTCCGGTGCGGAGTCTCTCTCTGATCCCGCCTGTGATGTTGGGTGTGAGGTGTGGCGGCTTCGAACCCAAGGGGGGGAGCTGATCCCACTCAGTAACCAACTCTCAGGGGCAGTAGGTGGGCGGGCTTCAAGCGCGCTCATCTCGATCGACAAGGCGTCGCTACGCGCGCGGTCTTCCGCGGGGGGAGCGTCGTCGACGGGTGCGGGACCGCGGCGCAGACAGTGCTGCCTCCGGCTGCTGCGGCGAGTGGGTTGCTGCTCGCTGCGATGGCGAAGAACTCGTCTCGTCACACGCCAAGGGCTTATGCTCTGTCGAGACGTGAGGCGTATGCGCCCAGGAGGGGAGGGCGCATGCGTAACGACGCTACTAGAGATGCCTTTCGGGGCCCAGAGATAAAACTTCTGATGCCATGCGTGACCTAGTAGTGTCCCCAGCTATGGGCGTGTCCACGTTGGAGCCAGGTGTGGTGTGGACGCGAGAATAGCTCCGCCGTTCATGGAGGCAACCGATGCGAGTCGACTGGTGTGTGTCGTCGTGGTTTCGTATAAAGAATACTCACTCACACTCACACGAGGTGGTGGGGCAATGGGTGGTAGGCTCGGGCGGCGAGGGCGGGGTCGACGGCGGTGGCCGGAATTCGCCTCTCGGTCGTAGAAGCGAGCGGCTTCCGGGTGGCTCCTTTACACCCCCATACGCACTGCCGCCTGTTTCGGAAAAACGCACCCCGCTCGGCTGAACACGCCCCACAGACAGGGACAGGGGACGCGGCTCCCCTTGCGCCGATTGCGGCGGCGGCGGCGGTGGCGGCGGCGGCGGCGGCGGCGGCGGTGGCGGCGGCGAGCCGTCGTGGTCGCGGCGAGCAGCGCCGGCCACTCCGGCGCCGCGTCGGCAACATGGGAGCATGTCCACTGCCACTTCGCGGTCGCAGCGCTGTTGTCGCCCAAAACGCCCGGGCCGCCTATCCCTCTGGCGGGCGCCAAACATCGCCTCGCATGTCGATTTATTATGACTCGACGGCGCGCATGGACGAGGCATCACGTCTCCATGCGCCCGTCAAGTCGGAGCCAGTCTGCGGCGACCATAGCGCTCACCGCAGGGATCGGCGAGCTTTTCAGAGTCAAGCGATTGCGCGAGATCCCACAGTGGTGGATTTTGGCGCGCTGTCTACCCCCTAGCGAAAAGAATTTTAGCTGAGATAGAAGAAACGATTCGGCGTTTTGTGTGAGCAGTGACTTGCTTGCCTTCCCTGGAACCCTGTGTTGCATGTCTGACTGCCACTGTGCAATTTCGGGGCCCGGGGTTGTGCGTTTATGAGAGCAGTGACGGGCACGGCCTGACCACCTCTCTCACTCACACGCGCCAGCGCCAAACGCGAACTGGTCCTGGTCCACCTCCAGCACCTGCGAGCTCGCCTCCACCTCGCCCAGCTCTTCGATCCCACAGACTCCCGCAAGCCGATGCCCCTCCGTCGCACCCTGCCCATCGAGCACCATGTTCATGAACTCGACGCGCACCACGACAGGTGACCCCTCAGCGCCCTGCTTACAGACGTATGTCCACGTCATCCACGTATGGCCCTCAATTTCCTCGCTCGCCACGCGCTGCGCCTCGGACCAGAGCTGTCCGACTGAGCCGTCAAGGTACGGCGGTGAGCCGTCGACCACTTGCGTGTTGTTGCTGGGCGGGAAGAGCGGGTGGGCCAGCGTGGACGTGGAATTCATGAACTCGGAGAGCGTCATGCGTCCAAGCGCAGCGTCGTCGCCCTCGGGATACTGAACGAGCCACATAGTTGGCTGTTCGAGCGTCGTGAGATCATGCGTGTCGCCATTCCACTGCCATGTGCTCGCGACATAGTCAGAGAGGTCGGCAGAGTTGTCGAGCACCGCGGTCCGGCGCAACCCGTTGAGGAGCGTGAGGCAACCAGAAACGGAGGCGGCGGGGACGACGTGCATATCGAAGAGTGGGTGCCGCGACGGCGACGGCGCAGTCGCGAAGCCTTGTGCGCACGGCAAGAGGAGGAGAAGAGGGCGGAGAGACTCCATGGGTGTACTCGAGTAGCCTTCCGAGAAGTGAGGAATGCGATTCAACAGCATCCCCGTCGATCCAGTAGGAGGCCCGCGCCTGCCCCCGTGCCGCCGGGTGCAACCTGTCCTATACGAGAGGGGAATTCCTGGGACCCTGTCGTGTGGGTGAACCCTGCCCAGCCCCCCTCCGTGTCGCGATGCGCTCCCCGCTCCCGTTCCCCTGTGTCGTGTGAGAGAGAGAGAGAGATTTTTAAAGACCAATTCTTCGTGTGTGTGTCTCGCGCCTTGTGTCCCTGATCGTCCTTACAAGATCCTGCTCGTGCAGGTGGGGACCCTGTCCTTCTCCCACCCCTCGTTTGGCGTGCCCGTTTTATTGAGCACTTGAGCACTGGATAGGGTCGATTCCGCATGGTACGGGACCCCTCGATCGTCTCGCCCTCCCTCACTGGTGTGGTCATCGGGGGGGGTCATAACAAACACGGTACAGGATCGAGGTGCACGCTGCCGAGGCAGTGTCGTCCCCCCTCTCCCCGACGGCGATGGCGGTGAGTGCACAGAGAGCGAGCAAAAGTCGACAAAACCACTGATCTGTGTGCAGCGGATCTCCATGGCGGTCGCGCCCGGCGAAAGGACAACCGCGGGCCTCGGATGCTCGCCCGGATGCGGCCCCACCGTGCGAGTTGCAGACCCGGAGGTGGCCGACCCAGCTCACCCCCAGAGAGGCATGCCCAGGGTCAGGCATAAAAGGGGGGTGTTTTTCCGTCCGTCCACATGCTCCGTTTTATTTATTTATTGGTCGATCCGCACCGGAATGCTCCCCGAAAAGACAGAAGAACCAAGCAACGCCTCGCCCATAGATCTAGGCACCTCTGTGTTCGTTGTTAATGATACAAACGGATGCGGGATGGTCCCGGTCTGGCTAGAAAAAATCTTTTTCGGGCGCTCTGGGCGCACCGCCGCCCCTGGCGAGTAGAGACCACGCCTGCTATTCACAGCACAAGCCCTCGCCGGGGGCTCGAGCATGCGGTGTTCGTTGTTACTAATAAGCGGGTGCTCCCGGGTCAGAATTTCCAAATTCTTTTTCGGGCGCTGCCCGGGTTCCAACTTTTTGCGGGGTATGGTATGGTAGCGTCACGGCCCAAAGGGCGGGGGGCTATGCTCCTGACCGCCCATCCCCGTGGGTCTTTCAGCAGGGGGGTATGGTCTCGAGGTGGGTAGCGGTTACCATACCACACCAAAAAGTCCGAACCCCAGCCTGGCACAATGTTCGCGGGCAAGCCGTCGGCGGAGCGGCAAAAGCAGCAGGCCAAGGAGGCGTCCAACGCCATCAAAAAGGAGGGCCGCTCCGTCGATCGCGAGCTGAACCAGATGCGGCGCGAGGAGACCAAGCTGACGGCGATGATCAAGGAGGCGGCCAGGCGGCCGGGCGGGCAGCAGAACGCAAAGGTGCTCGCCAAGCAGCTTGTCAGGAATCGAGAGCAGCAGGCGCGGCTCCTCAAGATGAGCGGGCAGATGAGCGCGACCGCTAGCCAGGTGCGCTCGATGGGCTCGCAGGCTGCGGTGGCGGGCTCGATGGCGTCTGCGGCGAGCATCATGGGCAAGGTGAACGCGCAGGTAAACCCTGCCGCCGTCGCCGCGACGATGCAGGAGCTGGAGAAGCAGAGCGCGATGATGGGCATGAAGGAGGAGATGGTCGACGACGCGATGGAGGCGCTGGACGACGAGTGGGGCGACGAGGACGACGACATTCTCGCACAGGTCTGCTTCGCACCGTCCGTATCCTCTGCGCGCGCGAGAGAGAGCGCGCGCCCGTGCCCTCGCGCAGGTGATGGATGAGATTGGCCTCGAGCAGACAGCGGCGATGCAGTCTGCGCCCGCTCGCGCCGTCGCCACGGGCGCGGCGTCGGCGGGCGGCGGTGGCAGCAGGCCGCAGCAGGGCGAGGCGGGCGTGCAGGCGCTTTGAGGCCCCTCCGGGGGGAGCAGCGAGCAGCTTCGCGTGGGGTGGACGTGGTGGAGAGTACGGAGCTATCTCATCGGTGACAGCCTTCAAGAGAGAGAAATGAGCAAGCGTACGCGAGTGTGTTGTGGCGCCGCACTTGAGAGGGAAGGTCGAGGGTAAGGTAAGGTAAGGTAAGTGCGGCGGTGGACATGCTCCCACGTTGCCGACGTGGCGTCGGAGTGGCCGGCGCTGCTCGCCGCGACCACGACGGCTACTCCGATGCTCCGGGCCGACCCGTCCTACCCGACGGTGGCACTCTTCCACGTCTCGCTCACGCTGAGAAAAATTCTGACACGGCGTGCAGCAGAGTCGCCGACGAGTCGGTCCGCGTGCCTCCTCGTGTCGCGCATCGTTCTCACCCATCCATAAACTCACTTTGGCCTCACTAAAGCGATGCCTGAATCCTTAATCCTCAGATTTTAGATTAGGACGCTGTGGGCCCTCTAACGTTTAGAGCCGCGGTAGGTGACGACAAGAGGGGGGCACGAGCGGCGGAGTGCCTGAAGGAATTCTGGTTGTGTCATCGCCCTGAGCGCCGGTGTGTGCCTTCACCGTGTGGGCCCCAGCGAGGTAGCTAGCTCATGGGCGCAATATTGAGCCCAGCGGTAGAGTTCGGCCTCTCGCCAAGCTCGGAAGAAGTCCCGCGTCCCTTCTTTGGGCAAAGAAATCGTGGACGGCCGGCTTAGCGCCCCAAAATCCACCAGTCTGGGATTTCGCCCAAAAGCTTGACTCTGAAAAGCTCGCAATGTACCTTTCTGAGCGCTGTGGTCGCCGCAGACTGGCTCCAACTTGACGGCGGCATGGAGGCATCGATGCCTCCATGCCGCCGTTAAGTCGAAATCGACATACAGCTCGATGGTTTGCCCGAAAAGGTACATCGCGGCGTTTTGGGCGACAACAGCGCTGCGGCCGCGAAGTGCAAGTGGCTAAGGTAGATTTCTCCACACACACAAAGTGGTGGGGCAAGGGGGGGCGACCCTCGCATCTCCACGCCCGGACACGGGCAGGAGCCCCACGGCATTCAAAGTGCAAGCACTGGCCCGGTGCACGTGGGTGAGCAGCCTGCCCCTCCCTCCCGACAAAAACCAACTCCCGCGCGCACACACAATCGCACTCTGGCCATCGAATGACTCCGAATGACTCACTGTGTGTGCTAAGACAGAACCTCCGCAGATATCCAAAACGGGCCGTGCCGCGTTTGTGGTGTCTTCTCAAGCACTAGCATCCGGACGCCGCACTCGAGCGGGCGGGTCACATCTATGTGGGCCAGTCGCCCCTGCCGCAGAGCGCGTCGGCGTCGCGACTTCCTGCATCCGGGCCCTCGCCTGGGAGATAGCCCACTGAAGCCGCCGAGGACGCCTTTGGTGCGCCGACAGGTAAGCCGATGCCCGCTCGCCAAGCTCGGTGGAGGGGCCGTGCTGCTCGAGAATCGCTCTCGCGATCGCCTGCGGCTTGGCCTTGAAGTCGGAGGCGGCGCTCTCGCCCAAGGACTGGAGCACTGTCAACATTGGCGCGATTGCCGCGTGGGCCGCCTCGCGGGCCGCCATCCCAACGGCTTACGGCCCACCCCCGCTCGAAAAAACCCCGTGTACTCGAGTATTCCTGTGCGCGGTCAGGAAACGCTCACCATGGTCAGGAAACGCTCGTCGCTGATTCGGTCGCCGCGCACCCTGATTCGGTCAAGGGGTGCGTGCTATGTTGTCCCCCGTTTTACTTTAATTAACATTAAAACCTCTTGGCCGCAACCATGTGCAAGAGGCCAAGAGCGCGGCCCGCGGCGCACGATGAATGACATCGCCGCATGAGGAGCGTCGCATTACGTATGTCGGGCACAATGTCGCAACCATGTACAATCTCCACCAGGCTCCACCACACTACACCGTACTCTGTTGTCCCATATGCATTGTTCTACTGTAGAGAGTATAAGCAAATAATTGGCTTGGCTTGCGCGCGCGGCTTTCAGTTTCACGCGCGTCCGCGCGTGCGGAGAGCCGTGTCGGGCGAGGAGAGACCCCAGAGAGAGAGAGTGAGCGACAGGCCCCAGGCCAGACGCCCTCCCGCTCCGCGAGCCTGCAGAAGCAAGGAGTCCACGAATGTCGGGGCGACGGATCTCGTCATCTCTCGGCGCATCGCGTCGCATCTCAGCGCATCTCGGCGCATCTCGCAGCCTGCGCAGCGAGTCCTCCGAGAGCATCAGCAGAGTGACGGCCCGCGCGGCGACGTGTGGCTGCACGAGCGCCCACAGCTCCTCGAGCGAGCCTGCTCACGGGTGCGCTGTGGGTGGCGCCCCTTCACACCTCGGAGCGGCGCGCTTCGCGAGCCGAGCGCGGGGCGGTGATTAAAGTCGAGGCTGACGTCGCAGCCGTCTGTCGCCGCCGCCGCCTCCAACGCGGTCGACCACGCCGCCGCCGGACCGGGCCCGAGCAGCGGCGTAATGCCTGTCACGTGAAGCCACTTTGCAGGCGAGAGGAGAGACGGCCAGTCGAAGGTGTCACCGCTTGCTACGGTAGCAAAGGCCGAGTGGTGGCGCTGGTAGTGCGGCCGCGGGCCAGAGCCGTCGTCGACGACGTGAAGCGTCCCGAGGACGGAGTGCGGCGACCCGTCGACCACGACGTTTTCCGTCGCCACGCCAGAGGCCTCTGCGGCCGATCTGACGGCGTCCCCAAGCGGCCCGTGCGGAAGCACAGAGACGTATGACGCTATCGGGGCCGCGGAGACGCGAGAGAGCGCGACGGCGACGTTCAGCTCCGCTCCTCCGACCGCCTGCACCACCTCGGCGGCCGGCGCGGCGAGCGGCAGCGCCACGTGAACCGGCGTGGCCGGACGGGGCTTGAAGGTCATGACCGCCTCGCCGAAGGCGACGAGCGCGGAGTGGGCGGCGGTGCAGTTTGTGGCGGAGTGGGCGGCGGCCACGCGAAGGCCACCGCACAGCACGGCAGTCGCGAGCGAGCGCTTGTGCATGGTCGCAGAGCAAGGCGTGCTCTGTCGAGTCGGGAAGCGACAGCGCGCAACAGGATTTGTCCCTGGCACAAAATAATGGCGCGGCGGCGCGATCACCCGCCCGCCGTCCCGTCCGCGGTCTCCCGGGTGTCCGCGGCGCACTGAGCACTGTGCCCGCTGGTAGGACAGTGACCGCCGCAAACCCTGTGTTTTGCTCCAAGGGATGGATATTTTTTGTAGGCACCGGAACGCCGCATGTGCGCGTAACGACGCTGTGCTAGAGATGCCTTTCGGGGCCCAGAGATAAAACTTCTGCTGCCATGCGTGACCTGATCCTACCTAGTAGTGTCCCCAGCTATGGGCGTGTCCACGTTGGAGCCAGCCAAGTGCGGCGAAATCCGGTCCATCAAATCTCTCTCTCTTCGGGGCCGTTACCGCCTGGTAACGCCAGAGATCGGTCGGTCGGGTGGGTGGGTTGGTCTCCGCCGCACTCCCGCCGCCTCCAGCCAGCCTGCGGTCCAGCCCTGACCCGACGGGGACGCCACCACCCTCGTTCAACGCCTTTAGAGAGATTTTTGAAACCAACAAGAAATCGCGACTACCACTTATCTCTTAAGTAACCCACAAAATGAATACGCATCGCCTTATGCTCTGGTTTCGGGTGCGTAACCTGGTGCGTAGACATAGCTTAGGGGTTAGGTGGGGCGGATGCGTCAGACGTATGCGTAATACGTGAGGCGTAACCCTTGCTGGCCGCCACTTCTCAGTCAAATCCGTCGTGCGTGTGCGTAATACATGGGACGTAAGCTCCCCCCGAAACCCATGGCGACCGATGCGTCAGACGTATGCGTAATACGTGAGGCGTAACCCTTGCTGGCCGCCACTTCTCAGTCAAATCCGTCGTGCGTGTGCGTAATACATGGGACGTAAGCTCCCCCCGAAACCCATGGCGACCGATGCGTCAGACGTATGCGTAATACATGAGGCGTAACCCCCTCTCCGCCGCCGTTCACGGTCGAGAGCGTAGAGCATGTGCGTAATGCGTCGGTCATAGGCTCACCCAGCCCCGATTTACGATCCCACTGCGTAAGACCTGTGCGTAATACACCGTGCGTAGCGGCCCGAGAGAGCCTCTCTGGCAAAGCTTACATAAAACAGATGCGTGGTGCGTGGTGCGTAGCGGCCAGAAGGTCGGTGGTAACGATCGGGACAGAAGACGTGCGCATAATACGCAGCACATTTGAAATCACCGATCGTGCTTTCTGTCTGCACGCGTAAAGCGAGGCGTATGCGTGACGCATCACTGAGCCTCCACCCGGCTTGACACGGCACCAAAATACACGACGTCTCAGCGACGTCCTACGAACCGTGGGCATGGATGTGCATAAGGTGGCCGACAATTGCATTAGTGGCTCTTACATATCCATAGCGGGACTAATAACCTCTCGCTGCCGCCGTACGTGCCAGAATTTGACCTCGCGTTCATGTCTCAGATGCTGGGCGGTGGAGCCGTCCGGTCGGAGCCAGAAGACCCAGCCACTGGCGACGACGAGACGATGATGCAGGAGGCCGCCGTCGACATTGCCCTCCAGCTTTTCACGGATGATGACATCGTCAGATCCGTGTTTTTCTCGTTGTTTTGTCGCTCGCTCGCCACCTCACGCTCCGTAGTCCGGCCATGGCCAGTACCCCGCGTCTCAGTGAGACGCGGGGTACCATCCAACTCCGGTCGATGGGCTCGAATGCGCTCAGCCTCAGGAGGGACAAAACCGCGCGAATTCTGCACGCCTCGCTGCACCGCTGGCTTGACTGAATCAGGCAGCAGCAGGCTGCTGCTGCTGCCACAGCAGCAGTCTGCTGCGGCCCTAATACGCAAGTTGATGACTAGCAGCACTGCCGGGGGCATACGAGCCGCCACAGCCGGTGTGCGGCCGTGCACTGCCACCTGCCCGCGGCTACGCACAATGTGCGCTCGCATTGGATGAGCCCTGCTGATGGACCTGCGTCGCCTAGCTGCACGAGAGCAATGCCGCAGGCGGTGGCCGTGGCATACACTGCGAGCACACTCGGTGCAGCTGCGAGGTGCAGCAAGAGCACGTCGTTCCTGCCTCTGATGCCACTCTCGCGGCTTGCAGCGCGTCACTCGCGCATGCTCTCCAGGAGCTATGGCGGGCGCGTGTGTGGGGCTGTAGCCTGTGTTTGGCCGGTTCTGACCCGTTTACTATCAGTATCATGTCCGGGCCACAAAAAATCGCACACGGGTAGCGGCTCAGGGGCCCAGTAAGTCGCGGAATCGCCAAATGTCACAACCTGCGCCACCCAGGGCTGGACCTCTAGTCATCCTAGTCTGTAGTCGCCGACCACACCCACAAAGAACCCTGCACAAAGATCGCAAGGGCGGGGACCTGTTCCTTTTTACCCATCTCACAGTAGAGAGGGGTGTCCGTTTTTATTTATTTATTCTCCCTTAAGGTCTACTGTGTCACGTACGTACTGACGTTCGAGCGTCCTCGCGGTGTCTCTCAGATCACGCGCTCGTGGACAAAGACGGAACCGACGATGACGGGGTCGCCCGAGACGACGGTGGACACTCGCAAGTCGCCCGCCCGCCCGCTCGTCTCCAGATAGCTCTGTGCGTAGCGGTTGCGCGGCGCGGCCTGCGCCTCCGCGTCGCGCGCGTTGAGCGCGCGAAAGTCGGCGTCCGAGCCCGCCTCGACGAGCAGCCGCCGCCGGCCCGCCGCGTCGAGCTCGAGCCGGAAGGGCGGCATGATCTCGAGGGTCGAGGGTGGGCCGTCGGCGGCGGGCAGCACTCCCGAGGAGAGCAGCAGCCGCACGCCTCACGGGAGATCATGGGAGATCACGGGAGATCAGGGGAGGTCATGGGGGGTGGTCACGGGAGATCACCAAACGGGAAGAGCAGCAGGTTCGCGACGCGTCCCTCGCCGACCGTGCCCGTCGCCGCCGGTCCCAAGAGCTGCAGCGACGCAGGCCGCACCTGTGAATGGAGGGTAGGCTATGTCGGCGCCGCGGAGGGGGAAGAGCTCGGCGCCAAGGACGGAGCCAGGGAGGGCGATGAGGAAGGAGCCGCGCAGGTGGTGGCGCGCTTGGCGACGACGAGGGCGCAGCACTTGGGTCCAGACGAGGGGTGGAGTGGGCATGAAAGAGTGTCAAGGCCGAGCGACTCCTCCCTCCACGGACGCACAGGCACACAGGCACACGGGCACAAGAACAGGTACAGGTGCAGGTGCAGGGGAACCGCTTTGCAGCCACACGCCAGAGTCGACTGGTGTGTCCAAGAAGACAGCAAGCACTCGGAGTGTGCACACGACCCCCGCGCACCGGCCGCGGCAGCCCGAGCAGCGGCGAGAACTTGTCGGCCTTGTAGCTCCACAGCAGCCGCCACGTCCCGCCGAGCGCGTCCGAGCGCGCGGCGCGCCCGCCTGGTATGTTTTGAGCCGTACCGAGGGGATGGGGTATGTTTGGGGGGTGGGCTGGGTAGGGGGGAGTGGTCGGGGAGAGGGTCAACAGGGGGTTGCGAAGAGGGTGTTGGGGTGTAGCAGGGGGTTAGCGAGGGTGTTTAGGGAGGTGGGCGGGCAGGTGGTTGTGCCGGCAGGGTCGAGCGGCAGCAGCGCGTCGAGTGTGGCCAGCACGGCGCGGTCGTCGGCGCCTACCGTCGGGTGATCTCGGCTACCCTCGCCGTCGGCGGTGAGTACACACACACCGAGGGAGAGAGGGGGAGCGGCGCCAGCTGCAATCGCCTCGAGGAGCGCGCGTCGCTCGGAGGGTGCGGCGTCTTCCGCCGCCGCGAGCGGCGGCCGCGTCGCCCCTGCCGCCGAGCCAGCCGCGAGGAAGAGCGCAGCGCGGCGGCTGAAGGCGGCGGGGACGGCCTCCTCCTCGTCGCGCCACCGCAGGGCCATACGCGGAGGAGAGCCTCCGGCGCGCGAGGAGCGGGAGCCGCCGCCTCTCGCCGCCAAAACCTCCTCAACCTCGTTCGGAATCGGGGTCGAGAGCTCGCGGGCGAGCTCGACGCTCTCCACGAGGGAGAGCTCGTCCTGTGGCATGCCCTTGACGGCGCGCCACGCGCGCGAGTAGTCGCACGACCACACGACGCCCTCGCCCGACCGAATGCGCTCGGCGAGCCGCTCCTCTTCCGTCTGCTCCTTGACGAGGCCGGCGAGGCCGCTCTTGAGCGCCCCGAGAAAGGTCGGCACGGGAGCCGCCGGCGGAGCGCCCGCCTGTCCCTCCGGCTCCTCCGCTGGCGGCGCGTTGCTCGCGCCGGCCACCTCAAACCCCTTCTTGAGGTCGTCGAAGAAGCCGAGCGCGGGAGAGGCGCGTGCAGCAGGCACGCAGGCGGGCGCGGCCCGGAGCTGATACGGCGCGGCGAATCTCAGGATGGACGACGCGAGGAGCGAGAGGCGTAGGGCGGAGGAGGAGTCCATACACACGGATGGTACACACGGATGGCTTGCGGGTTCGAGCCTCACAACCAGAGCTTGGCAACCTTGCTTTCACGACCGTGAAATCAAGTACGTATTGCAAGAACGTGGGCGGAAATGCCCCCAGCCCACACGCCCTTGCTGACGACACACCAGCGCCCCTCGCGTACGTGCGCCTCAGCTCAACCACGGACGTACTTCGACACTACGTACGTACTGTCAAAACAGGGACGTACATACATGCAAGTACGACCTTACGCCTCAAATTTTCTCTTCGGCTCGCTCCGCTCGCTTCTGTGCGCAAGAGCCGGTCCTCGCGCCGGATGTCGGCGGCTCCTGGCCCTATCCTGGCCCTAATCTACGCAGAGAACCCAGCCGGGGCGGCCGCCGTAGCCCTCGGCCCAAACGTATCCCTGGCCGTTCACCAGCGGCGCGTTCTCGGCCGCGACCTCCTCGGTCATACCTTCGGTGTCCCAGTGGTCGGTCGTGGTCCCACCGTCGGTCGTCATGCCGAGCGCGACGCGCTCCTTGTGAGCCCCGAACCCCCCTGCGATTGATGCGTCCGGGCGCTCATTCGCTTCATCCAGGCGCTTGTTGAAATCTGCCGCCACCTTTTGCCACTGCCGCTGCCGTTGCGCCCGCAGCCGCTGCACGGTTTTTTCAGTCAGCAGGGTTTTTTCGACTGGCGGTGTTATATTTAGCGCTCGGAGCCCTTGTTAAGATGTACACAAACAGGGCACCCACGGGGCACCCACCCCACCCTTCCACGCCGACCTGGAGAGGGCCCCCCCCCCCCCCCCACACACCCACCCACACACAACCACCCGCCGCCGCCGCCGCAGCGCTTCAGACCTCATCCGACCATATCTTGAAGTGCTTCTTCTTGAAGTGCCTACGAGACCGCACGAGGTAAGAGGAGTTGGGGGACGTCTCAAACAGGCAATCTGGAAATGGGGGTGTGGGGCCGTCGGCTGGCAGGGGGTTTTGCGCACGAGCTCCAAATGTTGCCGTTGTCGGGGAAGGTCAAGAGCTCGCCGCACGGGACCACCGTTCCGCGTGGTCCAGCCGTCGGGCAAAGGCAGCGCCACTGCTTCGTACCAACAGCCGCCCCCTTTTGGCAGACGCCAAAGGACCACATCTTGCCGGGCGCAGAACCCTTGGGCATCGTGGGTGCGATGTAGTCGTCGGTCTTGCAGCGGGAGGCGGCCCACTGCTCTGCAGTGCAGCCTTTCCACTCCGGCCGGGACTGCTTCCACGGCTGGTACGACGGCATTGCCACCTCGGGGCCGGACGCAGCCGCCTGCGGCGGCGCCGGCGCGCCCGCGGGTAGTGCCGCTGTCCGCAGCCGTCTGCCGCCTCGCCCGCGCCGGCGGCCGCGGGCGCCGCTGCATCGGCGGGCGGAAAGTACGCGTGCATGGTGCAGCGCCGCTGGCGACGGCGAAGGAGGCGGAGCGTGTCTTTGCCACAGCCAATAAGAACGTGCGAGTACGGTCTTGTTTTGGGCAAAACAAGAACGTGATTGCATCACTCGCTAAGGACGTGAAAACAAGGCCTTCCCCAGGGTAAGTACGTACGTATTTCTGAAAATTTTCTTCGCGCGCTTACGCGCGCGACTAGTTCACGCCCTACGGGCGTGTGGCCTGCGGCCACTAAGGTTGCCAAGCTCTGCTCACAACACATTGCCTGCCCGACCTGCCGGAAATGCGCCCATCCTCACAACACATTGTCACGAGTGCGAGCCGCTCGCGGTTCGTACGCCCGCTGGCGGGTTCGAGTGGCGGGCCATCCCGCTTGCGGGATGGCTTAGCGGGTTCGAGCCGTCACACATAGGCTGCCGGAGTGTGCCGAGGGGGGGCTGGGTGGGCGGTAAGCCGTCATTGCCCGGCGCTGCTTGCAGCGCTCTGGGTGGTAGTGGCGGCGCTCCAAGAGTGGTGCTCTTGGGAAGAGGTTCCTCCTTTCCGCTCCCCCCCCGCAAGCAAGGCGCGAGACACATTGTCCAAAATACGTCAGCCTCGCACGCCTAGCGCTAGGTCTGACACCCGACCGCCCCCCCCCCCCCCCCTAATATTAACCGGTCAGAATACATTTTGGCCGGCTAATGTTAGGGAGGGGAGGCCGAAAAACGCAGACTTTTGTCCACCTACCAAGGTTAAAATCGTCTTCACAGCCATCGGTTTTCGCGCGAAAAGGCGCGCGCGAGAGATAACGAACGCGCGGAACCCCCCGCGTTCATGGCTGAGCCAGATGACCCAGAGCGCCGCGTGGACCCAACGTGCCCCCACGGCATTGCGTACACCCGCGCCGAGTTCCTCGACTTTTACGGCTCTCTGGAGTGGTGGGACTCGGCTCCTCGGGCCGGAGATCCTCGCCGAGGGCGGTGGTCCGAGCACGAGGACACGGTGCTGCGCGGGCTTGTCGCGCAGGAGGCCGGCAGGCCGCGGTGGACCCTGATCGCCCAGAGCCTCCAAAGCCGCAACGGCAAGCAGGCGCGCTCCAGCAGCCCCCCCGGTAGTTTTCCACTGTCGCACGCCCATTGCCTAGCCCATTGCCCGCCCTGCAGTGCCGCGAGCGGTGGCACAACCACCTCAACCCGGCCATCGTGACGACGCCGTGGACGGAGCGGGAGGACCGCATCATCCTCGCGGCGCAGGCCGAACTCGGAAACCGGTGGGCCGAGATTGCAAGGAGGCTGCCAGGCCGCTCGGATAACGCCATCAAGAACTATTGGAACTGGCAGCTTGGGCGCGGGAACCTGGGAGCTTTCGCTTGGGCGTGCGTGCGTGGCGCCGACGCCAGCAAGGTGCCGGAAGCCGAAGGGAGGGAGGCCAAGGAGACAGCACCATCCTCGGGCTTCGACTCCCCTGGCCAAGGGCGGGACGTGGAGGAGGTGGCGGCGGCGGCGGCAGTGGAGGAGGCGGTCGGCAGCCGGGGCGGCAAGACGCAGAACTTTCAGCGTCGCAGGCGCCGGCGCTGTGAGGGCGAGCCGACCCGTTGCCTCTGGGTCGCTTGCGACAAGTGCGACAAGTGGCGCCGGCTGCCGGTGGGCGACATGTCGACGTCGCTACCTGCCGCGTGGTACTGCTCGACGCGCTAACCCGCGCTTACCGAAGGACTCACGCAAGTGGAAGGGTTGGGACGTCGCGGTCTTGAGCACTGGATAGGGTCGATTCCGCATGGTACGGGACCCCTCGATCGTCTCGCCCTCCCTCTCTGGTGTGTTCATTGGGGGGGGTCATAACAAACACGTACAGGATCGAGGTGCACGCTGCCGTGGCAGTGTCGTCCCCCCTCCCTCTCTCTCCCCGACGGCGATGGCGGTGTGACCGATCGAGCTACAAGAGGAGCTTGTTCAGCAGGATCCGGGACAGGTCTGATGCACTACCTCACTGGGCCTGAGACCACCGAGACAACGCCCGTCACCGTCTCGGGTTCGCGTGTGGGATCGAACCACTCCGGGATGAGCAGGCTCATCGTTTTACACAAAGATATATGTCCGGTCCTACGCCGCCCTCCGCCCCGGCCCCAGCCGAGCCGGACGTCAGCGCGAGAGCCCGCCGCCTCCGCCGCGTCGCCGCCGGTCGCATGGCGGGCCTGCGACTCGTGCTCGACCGACTCGAGGACAGCGGCAACCGCGCGGCTGTGCTCCGCTCGTGCGAGGCGTTCGGCCTGCTGCACGTCCACGAGATCGTCGGGCTCCGCCCTTCGCAGCAGCCACGGGTCGCGCAGAAGGTCGCCGCCGCCGCCAAGCACGGCGGCAACCGGCGCATGCGGCGCGGCGTCGGCAACGGCGGCGAGAAGTGGCTCTGTGTCCACCGGCACGAGACGGCAGCGGCGTGCGCCGAGGCGCTCCGCGGCGCGGGCTTCCGGATCGTGGCGACGGTCCCTCCGCCCGAGGGCGACCGCAGCGACTCGTGGCACGACGCGCGCGCCGCCGCGGACGCCGCCATCGTCGGCGAGCGCAACGAGGCGTTGGCGCAGCTGGCGACGGCAAAGCTGGAGGCGCCTTTTAGTGGGAGTACAGAGACCCGCCCTAGGCAGCTCACCAACCGCTCCAGTCTCACTCCTAGGACGTCGACTTTGGGGAGAGGGTCGCGCTCGTGCTCGGCTCGGAGCGGCTCGGCATCTCCGCCGAGATGGCGCTCCTCTGCGACGGTGCCGAGATCACCCGAGATCACCCGAGATCACCCGAGATCACCCGAGAGATAGCCGAGAGATAGCCGAGATGGCGCTCCTCTGCGACGGTGCCGAGATCACCCGAGATCACCCGAGATCACCCGAGATCACCCGAGAGATAGCCGAGAGATAGCCGAGGTGGCGCGCTTCTGCGACGGTGCCGCCACACATCAGTCACTCGTTGCCACACACCTCCTGGCTCGGAGGACGGGCCCACACGCACACACACACCTCCTAGCATGTCAGTGTGACACACCTCCTAGCAGGGGCCACACACGCCTTTCGTCCACCTAGAGCGTTGCGAGTCGCAGCGCCGGGCGAGGACGGCGTACCGCCCACCTGCCCCCCCCCCCCCCCCCCTTGGGTGCAGGCGCCGCGACCATCCCTCTCTTTGGCCTCACCGAGTCACTCAACGTGTCTGTCGCCGCGGCGAGATATAGCCGAGATCACCCGAGATATAGCCGAGATATAGCCGAGTCGCTCAACGTGTCTGTCGCCGCGGCGCCGCCGCTCGCCACGGCCGGCAGCCGCCCTCTCGGAGCCTTCTCGGAGCCTTCTCGGAGCCTTCCTGCAGGCGCTCGTCGCCCACTACGGCCGGCTTGCGCGCACGCGGGCGCTGCGGGAGCGTGCTGGTGAAGGCCCGAGAGTCCCCAAGAGTCCCTGAGAGTCCCCGAGATTACCCGAGATTACCCGAGATTACCCGAGATTACCCGAGAGTCCAGATTACCCGAGAGTCCCCGAGAGTCCCCGAGGTTACCCGGGAGCGTGCCGGCGGCGGCGCAGGCGGCGGCGAGGCGCTGCTCAACGTCTCGGAGGGCGACCTGACCGAGGCGGAGGTGGAGGCGCTGGCGGCGGACTACTCGTCTCGCGGCAAGCGGTTTCTCGAGGAGGACCCGTGGGGGGAGGGGGCGCAGGCGGCTGCGGGCGCGGGCGTCGGAGCTGCAGGGTGGTAGGGTTGGTAGACGTGATGTTCCTCCGAGGGTGGCGCTACGGAGGAGGGCGAGAGGTGAGAGTGGTGTGGCGTGAGCAGGTGCGGGCGGCGGTGGTGGGTGCTGGCGTGCCGCCAGTGTTGGTCCAGCTCTCTGAGGTGCAGCCGCAGGACAAGTACAAATGATGCATTACTGGGCTGCGGCTGGGGTTTTATAGGCATTGTGGGGGCCGACTACACGGTGAGCCATACGGACCTTGCAGTAAACCTTTTCCTTCTAAGCAGGGCTACACAATGTCAATGACCCTATAGTGTGGGCGGGTGTTCCTGGCGAGTACGGGGTCACTGACCAATATGCGCGGTGTGTCATGCTTGCACGCGCCGGCCCCGGCCGGCCATCACAGCTCCACGGCTGTGGCCTTGGCCTTGAACGCCTCGACCCACTCGCCCACCACGCCTGACGCCGCGTGGAAGAGCTCGGCCGCCTCGGTCTTGATGGCCTCCGCCCACGGCTCGGTCGCGCCAAAGTGCCGCTGCGGGAAGCCGAGCTCATACATGTAGCTCGTCTCCTGCGGGACACGAATTCATCACTTGATTAATGGACCGATGGATGAAGTTAGTACTGCATGCAGCTCGTCTCCTTGTCGCCGCCCGGGGAGTACCGCGTCTCCTGCAAGGGACGTGTCGGGCGCATGTCAGGGACGTGTCGTGCACGCATCTCAGGCTGCTGCCGCGTCGCCTGCCCGATGTTGAACAGCCGCAACACGCCGCTCATCCGGTGCCCGCCGTCGTTCTCTCCTCCTCTCCCGCCGCCGCCGCCTCTCCCGCCGCCGCCGCCTCCGCCGCCTCCGCCTCCGCCGCCTCCGCCTCCGCCTCCTCCTCCTCCGCCTCCGCCGCCTCCGCCGCCTCCGCCTCCGCCTCGGCTGCGCAAGACGGCGGACCCCTCCCACGCGATGACGAGCGTGAGGTCGTAGAAGAGCGCGCGCGCCTCGCCTTTGAGCTTGACCGACGCGTGCACCTCGCTCTGCGACGGCTGCAGCCCCTTGACCACGAGCGTCGCGCAGTGGCTCTCGCCCGCGTGCCTGTGGGGCGTGTGCATGTGCATGTGCATGTGCATGTGCATGTAGCATGTGCATGTGCATGCGCATGTGCATGTGCATGTATGCATGTGCGTGTGCATGTGCGTGTGCGTGTGCGTGTGCGTGTGCGTGTGCGTGTGCGTGTGCATGTGCATGTGCATATGTGTATGCATATGTTATGTTGTCATGTTCATGTGCATGTGCATGTGCATGTGCATGTGCATGTGCATGTGCGTGTGCATGTGCATGTGAATCAACTTCAAGTGGCGAACTAACTGACTCGCCCGCGCGCCTGTGGGACGTGTGAATGAACTCTTCGACTAGCTGACTAACTGGCCGCGAGCCGCAGCGGCTCTCTCCAGCGCAATCTCGTCACGCTCCCCCGGCAATCACGCCCCACAATCTCCCAAAGTAGTCGTGGTCGCGTGTGATCTCGCGTGATCTCGTGTGATCTCGCGTGATCTCGCGTGATCTCGTGTGATCTCGCGTGATCTCGCGTGATCTCGTGTGATCTCGCGTGATCTCGCGTGATCTCGCCTCTCGGTGTGCGTCAGCCCGCGCAGCCTCTCGGCCAGCCAGCCCGCCGCCCAGTGCGAGAAGTCGACCTGTCCAGTGCCAAGGAATGGTGAAGAATTCACCCTTCTCGGCCAGCCCAGTGCGAAAAGTCGGACCTCGCGCAGGTATCCGCGCGTCGCCGCCGCGCGACTCGAGCGCGCCAGCGCCGTCGGCGCCGCCGCCTCCGAGGCCTGCGTGGTGAAGCTTGAGGGCCTCGTTACCGTGTACGCATCGCATCGCATCGCATGCACACAGCGGAGACAGGGGCGAGGGCGTCTGTGTGTTCTCTACCGGCCCCTAACGGCCCTACGCCGCGGCGTGAGAGCTCGGAAGCGAGCTTCGCACGGCGATTGCGGTGTGGATGGCGAGGCTCACCCCCGTCACCGAGGCGATGGAGATGCGTTCCGCGTGGTGTGGCACAACCGGGAGGCGGGAGTGGGGAGGGGAGGCGGTGTACATACAGCGGCGCACGCTCCTCCTCCAGTGGCGGGTGCAAGACAGCAGTCTCTGCTTACTCCCTCTCGGCTCCGGAGCCTGGCCCGCCGCCGGCAGCGACACACCTGCGGCCCGCAGCTTGGCGGCGCGCGCCTCGCGGTCACGCTGCAGCACGGCCTGAGGGGAGATATGGGGAGATATGGGGAGATACGGGGAGATATGGTCCGTCTCGCGGTCACGCTGCAGCACGGCCTGAGGGCGGGCGCTCCCGGGTCACCTCAACCTGGTCGAGTCTCGGCGAATCTCGGCGAATCGCATCGAGTCTCATCGAAGAATCTCGGCGAATCTCGGCGAATCGCATCGAGTCTCATCGAAGAATCTCGGCGAATCTCGGCGACTCGGCGAATCTCGGCGAATCTCGGCGAATCTCGGCGAGTCTCGGGCCTCGGCCGCGTCGTCGTCTGCGCGCTTCTCGAGCGCCGCGATGCGGCGCAACTCGCGCGAGAGGAGGGCGGGCGCGCCTAGTCCCGCACCTCCACAGTATCGAACCCAGTGTGGGTTCAGTCCAGTGGGTGGTGCGGTATTGCGATGCGGCGCAGCTCGCGCTTGAGTGGGGCGGGCCTCGGGTCATCTCGGGTGATCTCGAGAGACCTCGGGTGATCTCGAGTGATCTCGGGTGATCTCGAGTGATCTCGCGCCTTCCGGGTCGACGGCGATGGCCGCCTCCATCGCCCGCCGCGCCTCGGGCCACTGCCGCTCCATCTCGTGCGCGAGCGCCTTGCGGTACTGCACCTTGCTTAGCACCGCACAGCCGACACCCGCCGCCTCCTTCTCCTCCACCTTCTTCTCCGCCGCCGCCTTCTCCGCCGCCTCCTTCTCCGCCGCCTCCTTCTCCGCCTTCTCCGCCGCCTCCTTCTCCGCCTTCTCCGCCGCCGCCTTCTCCGCCGCCGCCTTCTCCGCCGCCGCCTTCTCCGCCTCCCTCAGCGCCGCCTCGCAGCAAGCGAGCGCCTCGCCGCCCCGCCGCAGCTTGAGGAAGGCCGCCGCGTGGTTTGAGTGCAGCACCACCCTCGCCGCCGCGCCTCCGCCCCCGTCGGCCGCCAGGGAGAGCGCGCGCGCGTAGCACGCGGCGGCGTCGGGGTACTCGCCCGCCTTGAAGTGCGCGTTGCCCGCCTCCTTCGCCGCCGCCGCCGTCGCGTGCCCGTGTGCCCGCTCGAGGTGAGGAAGCTGCACCGGGTCCCGCCTAGCGGGAAGGTTCCTGGAACTGTCCAGGAGAGGCCCTCGGAAGGGCCGGCTCGGCCGCTGGACTGGGTCTTCGCCGCTTCATGCGGCCGCCAACCTCGGCCTGCAGCATGTCCTCCTCCCGCAGCTTGAGCCGGTCCTTCCCGCCCTGCATCGCCATCAGCGCCTGCGCCAGACGCGGGTCCTCCATCACCTCGCGAGCCGCCGCCTGCCCGTCGAGCGCGCGCAGCCGCTCGACCGCCGCGCGGAAGCCCGAGTCGGCGACGTGCGGCCGCGTGTCAGGGTGCGAGGCCAGCCGCTCCCAGATGTCGACGGCGCGAAAGATGGCAAACGGTGTGCCGGCGATGTCGGCTGGTAGCGGACCGTCGTACACGATCGGCTCCTCCTCCTCCTCGGCTGGCGCCGCCTCGCCCTGCGGATCATCTGCCGGCGTGTCGGCCAGCATGCTCGCGACAGCTTAGCTGAGGTGGAGGCGGGAGCGGCGCTCGATTTCTTTTGTTTCGCGCCGTCGCACCTGTTTGAGTTGATTCATTAAATTCTTTGTGTAGGGCCAAAAATCTGAAATTGCTCGTGGATTTTTTTTGTTAAGCCGCTGCAAATCTGGCCACTCGTTGCGGTGCCCAGCCAACTGAGCCCAGGATTAGCCCAGCTGGCCCTAGAGCCAAAACACGTGATTCACCTCTAGAGCTCGCTCTCGCCTCCTCGGAGCCTCAGCCAAAATCTGTCGCTCCAGCGCCGTCGTCCGGGCCCACGACCGGCTCGCCATCTCGATTTCCACTCGCCCGATGCGCTCGGTCTCTGCTGACGGCTGCCGCAAGAGCGGCTGGTTCACGACAGCGTCTTGCCAGTTGTCGGATGGGAGAGTACAGGACGTCTGGAGTGTAACTGTGTACGTGAGATCGGTCTTGGTAACAAGCACAGTCGGTCTATCGAAGCGATGCACTCGTTTCCGTTGCCCTTCGAGCTTGACACAGAGCTCAGCGCGCCCCGCAAAACAGGAAGAGCCATCCGGCAAGAAGATCTCGATAGGGAGCGAGAACCGTTAGAGGTGCTCCGAGAGGTATCAAGACTCCGTCATGACGCGGTAAGATCACTCCAAAAATGACCGCGCAGATGTCGGATCTCGTTGAGATATCTTGCAAAATCTGCTCTTCCCGAGCCGGCAGCACGCAGAGAGTCGCAGAAAGGCTACGAGTGCTCGACGAGTTTTGAGACCTGCGCGATCAAACCTGGGGGGAACTGACCGCATCAGGACGGACGTCCGAAACCTGCGTGAGCACCTTTGACGATTCTCGCTCCCTATCGAGCTCTTCTTGCCGTACGGCTCTTCCTGTGTGTGCTGGCACAGAGTTCCGTGCAAGCCGTCCAGCGTGACGTGACGAGTATATCGCTTCGACGGATCGACCGTGCTTGTTATCAAGACTGATATGACGTACACAGTGACACATCAGACGACACATATTCTCTCACCCGGCGGGCCGCAAAACGCTCTCGACAAGAGCCACACAAAGCCACCCGCACGGCAAGCCGCTCGTCGGACAGGCGTGCTCGATCGATGTCGGAGAGCCAAGGACAAGGCCGGAGGGCAGCCACGCAGAGTGGCGCCACTTCTCGAGCGTCGGCTTGCGCCTCCACCGCTTGCGCCGGAGCGCCGCAGCCAACCGTGCAGCGAGTCGGACAGACCCCGCTAATCCGCCTCCAGGGTTGACTGGTCTGGACAGACAGATGCTGCTCCGCGCGGCACGACGCGCGTCATCTCCACTCGCGGCCGTCACCACGCCACGAGCGCCGATCCCAGCAGGTATCCGCTTCGCACAGCCGTCCCTGCCGCCACTGCCGAGGCTGCTCAGCACCCAACCGCGCAGCCAGAGAGGCGAGAGAGGCGCACTGTTTGCCGATCTCAAGCGGTGCCGCCATCGAGAGGATGTGGCGCGGCTGGAGACGAGGCTGCTGCCGCTGCGGACCACAAAGGAGTGGACTAAGCTCATCTCGGCTCACGCCAGGGTCGGAGACCGCCGCCGCGCGTTTGGCATCCTCGACGAGATGCGGCAGGCCGGATGCGAGCCAGACGTCTTCAGCTACAGCATTCTCATCAACCTGTGCGCAAGGTCGAAGGACTGGAAGACGGCGGTGTCGCTGCTGCGCGAGATGCCAGGCGCGGGAGTGCCGCCGAACGAGGTCAGCTACAACGCAACCATCTCTGCGTGTGAGAAGGCTGGCCAGTGGGAGAAGGGTGAAGGCGCTGTCGCTGCTGCGCGAGATGCCTGATGCAGGCGTGTCACCAAACGTGGTCAGCTACAGCGCAGCCATCTCTGCGTGCGAGAAGGGAGGGCAATGGGAGGAGGCGCTGTCGCTGTTCGACGAGATGCTTGCTGCGGGAGTGCAGCCAGACGTGATCATCTACAGTGCGGCCATCTCTGCGTGCGAGAAGGCTGGCCGGTGGGAGAAGGCGGTGTCGCTGCTGCGCGAGATGCCAGGCGCGGGAGTGCAGCCAAACGTGGTCAGCTACAGCGCAGCCATCTCAGCCTGCGAGAAGGCTGGTCGTTGGGAGGAGGCGGTGTCGCTGCTTCGCGAGATGCCTGCTGCGGGAGTGCGACCAAACGTGGTCAGCTTCAGCGCAGCCATCTCTGCGTGCGAGAAGGCTGGCCGGTGCGATGAAGCCTTGTCGCTGCTGCAAAAGATGCGAGAGGACGGCTTGCAACCAGACGTGTACAGCTTCAACGCAACGATTCAGGCGTGCGCGGCGGCGCAATGGCCTGATGAGGCGCTGAGGCTCTTTAAGGAGGCGCTGAGGTCGGTCGAACCAGACTGTATCACCTTCAACGCGGTGCTGGACGCTGTCGCGTCGCCGCAGCCGGCCATTGCTCGCGAGCTGTGGCTACAGGGCTGTGAGCGTGGCCTCTATGCCGAGGTAGAGATGTGGGAAGCCGGCGCGCCGGTGCTAGACCTGCACGATCACTCGGAGGGCGCGGGCGAGACGGCACTGCGGTGGTGGCTGGAGGAGCGCGTGCCAGCGCTGCGGCCGAAGCCGAACCGGCTCATCATTGTGACTGGCTGGGGCAAGTCGCGCCGCGCCGCGCAGGTCAGCGACCTGCGAGGGCGCGTGGAGGGCGCCATTGCGGCGATGGGCGCTCCCACGCTGCCGAGCGATAATCCGGGGAGGTTGGTCGTGGATATGCAGTCGTGGACCGATAGGTAGTTCGCCCGGCCGCTGCCAGTTCGCCGCTGCCGCCCGATCCATTTATTTTTTCGTCTTGCCTCGAACCTGTGTGCTGGTGCGAGAGAGGGATTCACGCCACTTGGAGCACTTGGAGTGCAGTCATCAGCCTCACATCCAGGGCCGAGGAGCTGAGAAGCGCACCCAGCGGGCCGGATGAAAGAAAGAAAGAAAGAAAACAGACAGCCAAGGGAGGGATGGGAGGACGGCACGCCGCCACCACACAGGGATTTTAAGGAGAGGAGTGTGGTGCGCTAGCCGTCGCCCACCCTTGTCGGGATCGGGTTGCGCGCTAAAATTCTTTCCCTCGCCGAGTTCACGTCCAAGCACGAGTTCCTACACCAGGCGCAGCGGCGCTTCACGACGGTGGTCCACAACAGGAACTGGCGCGACCTCGCCCTCGAGCTAAGGCAGGAGGGCTCCGCGGGATCGCGGTCTGCTCCTCGCGGCAAGAAGGGCAAGGCGCAGGCCAGGGGCAGGGAGCGGGCGCAGCATGCGGCTTGGCGGGAGGCAGTCCGCTTCGTGGCGGTGAGCCAGGATGGCGCCGGCGCCTTCCTCAACGCCATCCCCATGCGGGATGATATGCGAATGGAGACTTGGGCGATGCGTCTTACGGTGCAGCGCCGCCTGGGTCTCCCCCTCGACGTGGCCTGCCAGGCCGCGGCGGCGGGCAAGAAGACTCGGAATGGGAAGACCCACGACGAGCTCGGCGACGCTGCTGTCAACGTACCGCAGCATGGCCACAACACGAGACACAAGTACACGCTTCGACGCCTCATCCTCGCCCTGCGCGCCGCGTGGGGCACCGCTGTGCGAATGGAGCCGAAAGCCCACCTCGGTCAGAGTTACAACAAACAACCCGACGTGGACGCGGACAACATTGGCTCGCACGGCACGCACTATTGCGGGGACGTCAAAGTCGTCTGTCCCCTCAGCAGCAGCGGGGAGCACGGTCGGAAGGGCGCTTTTGTCGCTTTTGGCAACACTGAATCATTCTACCGGAACATGGTCGAGGGGCATGGGCCCTACTGCGAGGAGGGGGAGGGGGGGAAGGGGGGGGGGGGGGGAAGGGGAAGGGGGGGGAAAAGAGGAGGGGGGGGGGGGAGGGGTACCGGGGGGGCGGCATGGAGGGGGAGAGGAAGAGCAAGGGCGAGAGAGGGCAAGGGACCGGGCGCTGGCATACCAGGGGGGGCAGGGTGGTGGGCGGCGACCGCCGCATACCGTCCTACGGCGGGGACTATCGCTACGCCAGTGAAGACAAGGGCGTCGAAGTGCAGCTGCTGCTGTTCGAATCGTTCGGCGGGTTCGGAAAGGGGGTCCGTGAGATCCTCAGGAAGGCGGCGGACGTACTACAGAACAAGCTGACGCGGGCCCAGTACCTCGATGAGGTGACTTGGACCACCAAGAGCTGGCTGGGGCTGCAGAAGCAGCGCATCTCAGTCGTTCTTCACACGGCAATCGCAGAGCAGATTGTGAATGAGCTTGCCTGTGGCGGGGGTGGGCGGGTGCACGGAGCTAAGTGCCTCGCCACCCTCGCAGGAGTCGCTTAGGCGGCTCCCGTGGTGTACCTGTGTTAATGCCAGTGCGAGCCAGTCCCGTGCCCAGTCCTGTGCCCAGTGTCGTGCGAGGGAGTTTTGTTGTAAAATTCTTTTCTCGCGATGTCTGCCCCGCCGCGCCGCCGCTCGCGCCGCCTGGCCACCGCCGCCACCGCCGCCCCCTCGCCAGGCACGCCGCCGCCCGCCCGCCTCCTCGACCTCCCCGCGGAGCTCCTCCTGCGCGCCCTCTCTCGCTGCGACCCCGCCGACATCGCTCGCGTCGCAGCCGTCTCGCTACTCTTCCACGCCTCGCTTGCGGTGGAGGCCATCCGCTTGTGGGCACAAGAGCGCGGCTTCGAGCTGCCGGCGCAGCCAGAGGGCGAGAGCTGCGCCGTGCGGTGGCTGTGCTTCGCTGCGCTGCTGTGCGAGTCCAACCCGCCGATGAGGGCGGCGGCAGGCCTTCAGCACAGCCTCTTCATCGACGGCGAGGGGCGGCTCTCGTCGTGCGGAAAGGCTGAGAGGTGGATGCCAGGACTGCTCGGACATGGCGAGGGCGTGACGCAGCTCAACACGCCGACACGCCTCCCTTCCCCGCTGGGCGGCGAGCGCGCCATGAGCGTGACGGCTGGACAGTGGCACAGCCTCGCCATCACCGCCAGCGGCAGCGTCTGGGCTGGGGCTATGGAGGCAATCTGGGCCACGGCGACGGGCAGGACCAGCAGCTGCCCAAGAAGATCGAGGCCTTTGCTGACCAGCGCGTCGTCGTGACCTCGGCTGGAGGGTTGCAATGCCTCGCCCTCACCGCCGATGGCGCTGTCTGGAGCTGGGGCAATGGAGACTTTGGCCAGCTGGGCCACGGCGACAAGCAGAACCAGCTGCTGCCAAAGAAGGTCGAGGCCTTGGCTGGCCAGCGCGTCCTCGCCGTGTCGGCAGGGCCTATCCACAGCCTCGCCATCACCGCCGACGGCGCCGTCTGGAGCTGGGGCAATGGAGGCTATGGCCGGTTGGGCCACGGCGACGAGCAGGAGCAGCTGCTGCCGAAGAAGATCGAGGCCTTTGCTGGCCAGCGCGTCGTCGCTGTGTCGGCTGGAGCATTCCACAGTATCGCCCTCACCGCCGACGGCGCTGTCTGGAGCTGGGGCCGTGGAGACGACGGCCAGTTGGGCCACGGCGGCAGGCAGGACCAGCTGCTGCCAAAGAAGATCGAGACCTTGGCTGGCCAGCGCGTCGTCGCCGTGTCGGCTGGAGGCGTGCACAGTCTCGCCATCACCGCCGACGGAGCCATCTGGAGCTGGGGCTGTGGAACCTATGGCCGACTGGGCCACGGCGAACTGCAGGAGCAGCTGCTTCCAAAGAAGATGGAGGCCTTGTCTGGCCAGCGCGTCGTCGCTGTGTCGGCTGGACTAGTCCACAGCCTCGCCATCACCGCCGACGGCGCCGTCTTTACCTGGGGCAAGGGTAAAGACGCCTGCCGAAGAGCCTGCCTAGGCCACGGAGAGGACCTGTCGATCCAGCTGATGCCCAAGAAGGTCGAGGTGTGGGCGCCGGGGCAGTGATGAGAAGGGCGAAAGGATGGGTGTGCATGTCGCGGAGGCTTGCAGAAGATGGGGGAGGGGGAGCGCAAACGAGAACCGAGACGCTTTGGCGCGGATCACTGGGAACGGAGTAATACGAAACATTTTGAGCAACACTTCAAGCAAGCTTTCGAACCTCGGCGCCCGCCCTCTTTCTGGCCGCGTCCCTCCCCTGTCCTCTCGACTGCATTCACTCTTTACATACATAAACTCTCCCCTAAGCCTCAGCCTGCCGCTCGCATTCCAGCAGCCCAAACGGTCAATCTGCGCCTCAAAGCTGTGCAGCCGTGACCTACCCACAGTCAATATCGCATGTGTGAAGAGACGCCAGCACACCGCCCACGCGGTGCAGGACGGCGACAAACCGGTTGGCACTGATGTACTGCGCGTTGCGCCGCGAGCAGTCGTAGTAGTTTAGTAGCAAGAACTGCTCGATCGCCCACCGAAGCCGTAGACTTCCACGTGTGCGCACATCCGCAGCGCCACAGCGACGGCGAGGAGTCCGGTAGAGGGCGTCCTGCCGACGCCCGCGAGGAGGCGCCCATGCACCTCGTGACGGGTCCCGCCCACCGGAGGGACGGACCTCCTCCTTCCGCAGTGCTGTGAGTTCCTGGCCGCGCTGCTGCGTGGCGATCCGTGTGTGCTCAAGGAGCACGGCATAGATGAGCCACCGAGCCTGGTCATCATGGAGGCGTGCACCGTGGCCAAAGTTGTCAAGATGGACGTGCTCGCCGCCCTGCTCGAGTCGCCGCGATTTGAGGTGCTGCAGCTCACCAAGCCGCGTGCGGAGGCAATTGCGGCGTTTGAAGCACGTGGACGTGAGCATGACAGTGGAGCTGTCAAGAATGTGCCTGCTGCGACGGTCCATGACAGGTATTCGGGAGAGGTTGACCGCATCAAGGAGGCGCTCGAGGCGCGCGCCGCAGCCACAGGGAAGGTGCTCAAGGAGGGGTGGTGGCGCTGCATGCCACAGGCAGAGGCGATGGAGGTGGTGAGAGCACGGCTCACACAGGCGGCCTGATGGTAAGTCCCCATAAGGGAGCATGCCCCAGAGAGAGAGAGAGGGGGGGGGGAGATTTGTTTGTCTCTTTAAATTGTGCGACTCATCTCTCATCACTCTCAAGTCTCATGCACACAAAAGCAGGAGAGAAGAGTTGGTTTTCAAAAATCTCTCTCTCTCTCCGCAAAAGCACAACCCTCAGGCACAACCCCGGGCCCGAAATTGCACGACAGCACGAGAAGAGTAGCAGCACGACACGAGTAGCGATTCGGTGGCGGCTACTCTTCTGGTTGCTGATGGAGAGAGACAAGGGAGAAAATACCAGTGAAAAGAAACCAAGGGCCGCCATAAAATATTCATCTCACGACGTGGCCCGGAACCCTCGCCAGGGTGAAGCCCTGGCCTGCACTGTGGCAGTACAGGCATGCCGCACACCCAGCACACCTCCAGCGGCGAAAGCATGGCTCGCACACCCACTGCTCACAACAGCGCATCTGCACCCACTCACACATAGCCCGCTCTGGCGCGGCGGCGGCTTCGGGGTCCTCCGAGGCAGAGGCGACATTGGAGGAAGAGGTGGCTGCCTTGTTGTCGACAGCACAGGTGGTGGGAGAGTTAGCGTTGGGTGCCCCGGTGGGAGCAGATGACGTCCCTGTGCCGGCCGGACCGTGAAAGCCGCGAGCCTCGAGCCGCGAGCCGACCGGCGCGAGTGAGCCCTTTGCGGGTGTGGTACACGTCGGAGCGCTCCCTGAGCCACTCGGCCGGGGAGCCGCACTGTTCGAGTGCGTCCCGAGGCATATGGCACACAAAGCCACCGGCCTCTCGCCTGGGAGCTTGAACGGCCCGTCCTTTGCTACTGCCGCCGCCAATGCCGTGTCGAGGAGGTCGAGAAGGAGCAGTTCGACATATTCCGTGTCCAGCTTGGCGGCCCTTTCTTCCCTGTGCGTGGGTGGCAGGTGTGAAAGGGCGAGGTGTGGACACGTGCGTGAGGTGTCATGGCGGCGCACAATGCTCGCGCCGTAGACTTGTCAGAGGCGTGAAGGCGCTCCGCAACGGCGCGCAACCCTGAAAATTGTGGGTCGATGAGCGCTCGGGCATAGTCCATTAGCCTCGCTTGCGCGTCGGCAGGGCTGCCTCGCAGCCGCCCTCCGAGCACCTGCAGAAGCTGCCGGCCCAGGGAAGAATGGTTCGCGCACTCCTTTTCCAGAGCGCGCCAAACTGCAATCGCCTGGCTCCCGCCCAGGCGATCGCCCAGATATCTGACGATGCTACGGACGCCCGGCCGGACCATGCGGTCGACATGGTCCGGCGTCGGCACCGTCGGACGCAGCCTGGCTCCGTTTTGATCGGTGTCGTCGTGCATCCCCCCCCCGGAAGAGCAGCACGAGCCGATTCGACTCCGCGAGGCTTTTCTTTAAATTCTTCTCCTCGGCTGCCTTCTTCCCTTGAAATCCCTTTGTGGTGGCGTGCCGTCCTCCCCATCCCGGCTTCGGCTTTTTTTCCCGAACGCCCGCGTTCGAGTGCTAGTTTGCGTTCTTTTTTCTTGGAAGCCGCCGGGAGGGCCACAAACCCATGGTCTGCAGGCGGCGCGGAAGCTCAACACAAAAACCTTCTCCGGAAGCTCTGCGGCCGCGCTCTGCACACTCTCCGACAGGTTCGGCACCGGGCACCGCCTTGGTATACAAAATGCGCAGCCTGAGGGCCCAACTTCAGAATCGTGCTTTTTTGGTCTGAGGGAGGGTGTAGAGTATGTAGAGTGTAGAGAGAGCGCTGTAGAGCTGTAGAGCTGTGGAGCGCTGTAGGGTCCCTAGAGCTGTAGAGCTCTGCCTCGAAGAGTACAAGGGAACTATTATGTGCCATGCACAGGCGCCAAGGGGCGCAGAACCGACCTAACCCGTCGGAGGTGGGGGGAAGGGAGTACCGCCGGGTTCCCCTGCGTGAGCGCAAGAGTAACCCCGAGAGGGCTGAAGATGAGCGGTACGCGCAGGGGTCGGCGTGACGGGGCGAGGGACGCGCCGCGCGGGGCGCCGCCTCACCGGCCCAAGTGGCGCAGGGCGAGGCGGCGAGAACCGAGCGAGCACGTCCTCGTGAGCCCCGTGGCTCCAACCAGGCCCTTCCTTTTTTTGAGCAGGTGTGACGCCGCGCGAGCGACGCTCCGAGATCGCCCGAGATAGCGCGGCGCGGCCCCGAGATCGCCCGAGATAGCGCGAGATCGCCCGAGATAGCGCGGCACGGCCCCGAGATCGCCCGAGATCGCGCGGCCCGAGATCGCGCGACGCGGCCCGGGGCGGGGTGGATGGGTTGGGAGCGAGGGGGCGGAAGTGTTCAGTGCGGTAGATGGCGAGCTCGAGGCGCGTGAGCCGGACTTGTGAGCCGGACCACCCCCTCTTGTTATCTGCGTTGTTGAGCCAGGACTCAACATACTCGGGCTTGCTCATCCCAAACTGTCACTCCCCTTTCTCCCGGCCGGGGTGGGGCGCGCGCGGGGGCGGCGGGTGTGCGACGGGTGTGAGGGATGTCTGTGAGCCCGAGAGCGATATGCCATGTCCGCCTTGCGTTGTTTCATAACATCGAAGGCTAAGCTCAAAAAAACAAAAAAAAAACAAGTTCCGGGGGAACGCCATGGTGCGGCTGAACGGAACCTCTATCTGCACCTCGAGCGCGAGCGCGGCCGCTTCAAGAGGGTCGTGCTGCGCGTGCGGGTGTGGGACTGGTTCCGGCTCGGGGCGACCGACGTCATCGAGGCGCCCCATGAGGATATGATCAAGAGCTACACCTCCTTTACGGAGGCCGCAGCGGCGGTCCACAAAGCGCTCTACAGGAACGCCGACACCGCCCCAGAGAACGTCTGCTGGAACGACTACGTGGCGTACATTCGGTCCAGCCTCCCCCAGTGCAGCGACTCCAACCGCGCCCACAACCCGGCGGGAGACGGCCCCTTCAACAGGTCGCGCCGGCGCGGCACGCTCCCATGCCGCTTCTACATTGAGGGCATCACCTCCTACACACACGCCTCGCCGGAGCTGGCCTCCGTAAAGATTGATTCGCTGCGGTTCAGCGACGGCTCGGGCGAGTGGGTCCGGGCCGGTCACCTCCGGCCCTTTGTGCCGGACGGGGTGGAGCTCGCCGAAATCGACCCGCTCGTCCGGCGGCAGATTCGGTTTGATAAGCACCATATGCGGCGCAGCAACTCGCTGAACGCGGTGCGCAAACGGTCGCGGCACGATCGCGAGCAGGAGGAGGAGGAGGGCCAAGTGCCGGAGGTGGAGCTGTATGGGGATGGTCGGCAGGGCAGAGCAAGGGAAGGCGCCTCTAGAGGGAAGCACTTTGTCGCGGGCGGCGCGAGGGCGGCAGGGGTTCGCGACGTCGGCGCGTATTCGTCAGTACGGGACGCCGGTAAGCGGCGCGCCGATGCGGAGCACGAGTCCTTCAGCCGCGGCGCTAGGTTATCGCCCGGAGACGAGGTGCGGGCCA
>NW_005196163.1:138553-140730 GCF_000372725.1 Emiliania huxleyi CCMP1516 | reverse complement strand
ACCCCCCCTCCCCCCCCCCCCCCCTTTAGGGTTCGGAAACGGGGGGGGGGGGGGGTTTCGGGGCCCCCCGGGGGGATGGGGGGTTTGGAAACCAAGTTTACCCCTCCCCCCCCCCTTTTGGCCCTTTGGGTTACACAGAGGCCCACAAGCCCCTGGGCCCTTTTGTAGGTCCCCCCCCCCCCCCCCCAAAAAAAAAAAAAAAATTGGCCCGCCCGAACTTTGGCCCCCCCCCCCCCCCAACCCCTTCCCCCTTTCCGAGCAGCCCGCCGGTTTTGCGGGTGGCTACCCCCCGGGGGGGGGCGGCATGGGAGGATACGGCGGCGGCGGCGGCTACGGCGGCGGCGGAGGCAGCTACGGGTTGCAGCCGCAAGGCCAGTACGGCGCCGGCATGGGTGGCTACGCCATGGGCGGCGCAATGGGCGGCGCAATGGGCGGCCAGGCGGGCGGATACCCGGATGGAGGGTACGGGGTGCCGGCACTCCCGCCTTTCGCCCCCCCCCCCCCCCCGGCCGCCGCCCGCCGCCCGCCGCCCTCGGCCTCCTCTCGCCAGCCGCCCGTCCTTGGCCTTTGCGCGCCCGCCCTCCCCCACTGCCGCCGCACCTCCCGCCACGCACCTCCCGCCACGCACACACACCTCCCGCCACTCTCCCCCTCCCGCCACACACCTCTCCCTCGCGCGACCAGCCCTTGCTCCCCACATCTCCCCACATCTCCCCATATCTCCCCTGCAGGTGAGCCCGGTGAGCGCCACCGTCAGCTACAGCGGTGGCGGTGGCGGTGACGGCGGCGTGCCGCCGGCGGCTACAACGGCATGCTCGCCCGGAGGCACGCCGGGAGGCGCGCGCTAGGCGGCGCCGTCTCTGATCTGTCTCTGACCCGTCTCTCTGACCCGTCTCTCTGACCCTTCCAGGCGTCCCCGGCAGCGGCTTCGCGCCGGGCGCCGCGCCGGGCGGCCCCTGCATGGGGCCGGCACTGGCCGCCCCTGCTCCCTCCCACCCATGGGGGGGTGGAGGCTACCGCGCTGGGGAGGCGGTTTGATCGAATTTAAGTTGCAGGCGAGCGGCCAGGGGCGCGCCCTCTAAGCATCTGATCACCCTCTAAGCTCTGGCGAGTGACCAGCGGTAGTGACGGTAGAGGGTTTTCAAAGGGTTCGGGTCCAGTGCCACAGGCGTTCAAAGCCATGTACATACTCATCCACAACACAAGGTTCAGGCATCATTCTCTCTCACGACTCGAGCCCGCCCGCCCACCAGCAACACACTTTGTGAGGACGAGAGTGAACATGAATCACGACAGGTCAGAGAGGATAGGACACTGTGTGTGTGGGGTTTGTCTGCAGAGGGGTCACTCCCCCTCCCCCTCCTTCTCCACAAAATGCGCATGGATCACCTTGAGGTTGAGGCGCCACATGCGTGCATTCCTCCATGCGCCCCCGGAGGTGATGCCGGGGACCCTCTCCTCGCCCGTCTTGCGCGTGCGGTCAGCAAAAATTCCGATACGCGTTCCAAACGAACACGCAGAGACCGCGTCAGAGGAGAGCGCCTCCTTCACCAGCCAGAGGTTGAAGGCGGTGAGCAGCTCAGAGGATAGCACGTCGATGACTCCGCTGCTGGTGTGGTTGCGCTCCGTGGTGACGACCTTCTTCTGCGGCCCTCTCCTCGCACCCCAATCCCCCACTTTGATGACGTGCTTCACCTCAACGTCACCAGAGGCAACCTCGCGCAGAAACTCGACCAGGCGCTGATTCTCGCCCTTGTGGTGGATGTTCCGGTGCATCCTGCACATGTCGCCGCACTTGCCCGGAGTGCGGGATACCTGAGTGCGGCCGCAGCCGTGCACGACGCACGGCAGGCTGTCAGCAAACTTCACCTGCCGCAGGGCAGAGGAGAGGGCAGTCAGGGGAGGGGAGCAAGAGGGGAAGTGGGGGGGGGGGGGTGAGGCACACATTGCCGGGTCGAAAATACGAGCAGCTCTTCAGCTCGCAAAGCGCGGCGAGCGCGGCGACGGACGTGGAGGGGGTCTTGAGCGAGCAGCGAGCCAGAGAGCGCTTGTCGTATACGAGCCCCTCGAGGAGGCCCCGCGCCTCTGCCACCATCGGCTCGACCTTGGACGCAGGCTGGACCCACCTGTTCACGAGCCGATGGTCGTGAGGGGGCGCGATCTCAGGCAATCTCGGG
>NW_005196163.1:137076-138453 GCF_000372725.1 Emiliania huxleyi CCMP1516 | reverse complement strand
CAGCAACAATCCCTAACAGTAAAGGGCCGGTCGACGTGCGCGGGCATTGAGTCCGACGTCAGGTGCATGTAGGTCTGCCGCTGGGGGGCGCGGAACTTGTCGGCGACGCACATGAGCCCGAAGAGGATGCTTGATGAGTCCACGAGGCGGGAGTGCTCCATCCTTGCGACAAGCCGCAAGCAGCCGAGCTCGGTCTCGTCTGACCCCATGAAGCGCTGCAGCGGCATGTCGACGCTCTCGGCCTCCTTCACAAGGTCCGCAAAGACGCACCGGCTCTCGAGGGAGAGGAGCTCGCGCACCAGCTCCGAATCCGGCCCCATGTTCTCGTTGATGATGTCGAAGACCTGAATCCGGTGAGCGAAGCGCCGCTCCGTCCCGGAGGAAGGTGCGGCGCGAGGGAAGAAGTCTGCCCCGAGGACGGAGGCCTCGCCGTCGTCCACGATGAGCTGCCCAAGGCTGCGCGAGGAGCTCCCAGACGCAACCAGTGGGTGGCCGTCGGTTGGCAACTGAAACAGCATGTGCTCCTGTGGGGTGGGCGAGCGCGGGCGGTCAGGCGCAGACGCGCAGACCGCAGAAGGCGTCGACGGGTAACCGGCAGGCCAGACGTTGGCGGGGCGGGTGGGCTGGGCACACCTGGTCCTCATCCATGGCCTCGGGGCGCGGCGGCAGGGAGATCGAGAAGTCCAGGCACATCTGCTGCATGGTGCTGGAGGGCGGCGCTAGCGCGGCTAGAGGGCGGCAAGAGGGCGGGGTGGCATAAAGAAAAACGCCCGCGCCTCCTTGTATTCAGCCGGTATTGCAGCCGCGTACGCACCGTGCTCGTAGCCCGTGTGTTTGTGGATTCGTAGTCCATGTTTCGCTGGCCGCGGACATGCGCTGGCGTGACGGTTCGGGACGGGGAGCAACTAAAATGGAAGAACAACCAAGGACAGCGCGTCTACTGCCTATAGCCGGCCTCTTGCTGTGCTCCCCCCCTCCCCCCCCCTCACCAACGTCCTGTACAGACGGCACGAAGTGGGATTGGCAGCAGCAGTGGTGGCATCACAACCGCAGAGGCAGCACTCGGGGAGGGCACGCGAGTGCGACCGAGTGCAGTGGGCACAGCCGGAGGGGCGTTGCGCCACCTCACGGGGCACCAAAGGGGTACGGCCCAGGCCAAACTTGGCCCACATCATCTCCGGCGTCCGGAAGGGGCCCGTGCCAGCAGTGGTCACCCGGTGGATCGCCGCCTCAACGTCGCCGCACAACTGCGGGTCGGCTCTGTGCTGCCGCCACATGTCCGCGCTCGATCCGCAACGGGGCCTGCGGCTCCCCCGTTCGAGGCAGCCCGTGGATGCGGAGCAGCAGCACGAGCTCCTCCTTGCCCTTGATGTACAT
>NW_005196163.1:129173-133309 GCF_000372725.1 Emiliania huxleyi CCMP1516 | reverse complement strand
GGCGCGGCTGGCGGCAGCCAGGGCGGCGGCGGGCTGTGTGGCGGCGGAGATGGCTGTCGCGGCGAGGGTGGAGTAGGGCTGGGGGCGGAGGTGAGCTGAGCGGCGGAGAGGGCTGTCGCGCCAAGGGTAACGGCGGGCTTTGAGGTGGAGGTCTGGGCGGCGGAGACGGCGGCGGCGGCCTTGAGGGTGGCGGTGGACTATGCGGCAGAGGAGAGTTCGGAGGCGGCGGCAAGTGGGGGTGGCGAGGGCGGCGGAGGCGAGGGTGGTGGCGGCGAGGGAGGCGAGGGTGGCGGCGGCGAGGGCACTGCCCACCGGTTAGCCCACCAGCCGGGTGCAGCACCACTCGCGCCCGTGTAGAGCCGCCGGTCGACGTAGCACCACTCGCGCTCGCACTAGCCGCCGGCCGAGGTGCAGGGCTGTGACTTCACGACTACCCGGCGGCGCCGCTCAGGGGAGTACCTTTCTGTACGCCGTCAGCCTCGTAGGCAAGTCGTCGCCACGCGGAGCGCGCTCATCACCTACGGCCCCAACGACAGCGCTCTCGCGCCGCCCTCACGCGTGCGGCGACGCCGCCATCGCCCCTCCGTGAGCCCGGGAGTGCGTGGACCAGCAGGTAAGGCTGTGGCGGGTGGGACTCTGGGGCACAGCGGTGGCCCGGGGGCGTGCACCGTTCGCGGGGTAAAATTCTTTTTTGAGCGGAAGCTAGCTAGGGGTACGTTTTATTCATCACTAGCGCCAGGTACTTCAAAAGAACTCGGGAAAAACAAGCTAGGACACCCCGGCTCGGCGGCAATGGCGCTGTCCTCGGCCCAACGGCGGGAGGCGGCACACCCGCCATGGTGTTCCTGGTGGCAGCCCCATCATGTGGCCCGTGTCCTCAAAGATGACAGCCCACTTTGCCCCGTCATCTACGGAGTTCCAGCCAGACACGACGGAGCCCGCACGCCAATACATTCCATCCGTGCCATTGAAGCTGACCTCCACCCGCATGCCCAGCTTGCAGTGCATCCGCCGTGTGCTGTCCCGCAGCCGTGAATTGGAGGCTGGAACAACCTCAAGGTCAGTCGGGCATGCAGAGGGTGAAGGAAGCTCACGTGGGAGCTCACGTGGACACGCAGCCTCCTCCTGCTCCTCCTGTGAAGAGGAGCCAAGTGCCCAGGATGATGTATGTGGGTAGCGTGACTTGTTGTATGCAAGTACATCATGTGCTGGGCTACCCTCCTCAATGCCCTTGGCAGCAGCACGAAAGATCCGATGTGTCACCCCTTCCTGCAGGAAGGCTGTACAGCCAAGAAGGCCCGCATTGAAAGTTGCAGCATCCTCTAGGTACTTGAAGCCTTGACAGTGACGAGCATACCTGGATGTGAGGAGACCCCAGTTAGTGTGTGCATGTGTGTGTGTGCGTGCGTGCGTGCGTGCGTGCGTGTGTGTGTGTGTGTGTGTGTGTGTGCGTGCGTGCGTGCGTGTGTGTGTGTGTGTGTGTGTGTGTGTGTGTGTGTGTGTGTGTGTGTGTGTGTGTGTGTTTTGTGACGTGCTCCGACTGTTAGAGGTGTGTGTGTGCGTGTGTGTGGGTGGTGTTTTGTGACGTGCTCCACCAGTTTCTCCATGACCCAAGCCTGTCGAAGGTTTGCCTCCTTGTTGGCAGCAGATGCCAAGGGCTGGAGCTGGGTGGCAAGCTTCACCAAGGGAGAGAAGGCAATGCAGCAGTGGGTAAACTGCGGCCAGTAGAACATCTCGAGTCCATGCCGGAGCAGCATCTGCACGTGCCCATCCTCTGCAACCCACCTGCCCAGATCAATCTCCTCACCCTGCTGGAGGAGGTCAAGCAGCAGAGGTGGTGCAATAAAGAGGAGTGGGCATGGGATGCCATGGTTGTTTGAGTCAGGGTGGCTGAGGGCAGTCTTGTTGCCCCACGCAAAGATCAGCGCGGCGTATGCACCAATCATCTTATCACGCAGGTGCCTCATGTGTGCATAAGCTGTGAGCAAATTTGCTTGAAAGGCATCAAGCCGTGCCCATTCTCCTGGCAAGGCCGCTCGCATTGAGTTCTCAAAGCCACCTGCGAGAGCTTTAGCACGTCCTCTCTCTGTTGCCAGCGCAGCAAAACGATCGTCCTCGGAGCAGTCATTCCCACATCGGCACCTCGTCGGGAGGAACTCTCCAATCATGCCTGGTTTGACATAGCAATTGTTCACACCAAAGGTCCCATAGTTGCCAGGCATTGACTTGTGGATCCCAGATCGCTGTGTATCTGGCTGGTGGGTGGCTGCAAACTTGGCTCGGCCGGTGACAGCCTCTGTGAGGACGGGTAAAGGGAGGCTGTTCCTGCATGGCTGGAAAAGGCTTGGGTGCACAATGCCGTCGTGGATGACCATGACAAGAGTTGGGCAATCATACCTCTCCGCAATCATGAGCGGCTCAGTGGGTTTATTGCGCCCAAGAACCACGACATCCACCTTTGTTCTCGTGTCGCAGGCCATGTCGAGGAGCAGCTGCTCAAAACGAGTGGAGATGCTCAGCTGGATGCAATGATCGATGATCTGGAGCAGTGTGCGTGGTGCCTGGTTGGACAGCAGGAATGACTCTTCAGGGGCATAGACGCTGCTGCTGCTCTCACGCATGTAGGGCAGGAGCTTCTTTGGCACTCGAAAGCCGCCCGACTCGGGCTGCTGTGCTGTGGGTGGTCGACTGCCGTCGCGTTCCGCGTGCTCGACTCGCAAGTCATGCCCGTCAGATACCCGATTACCGGCAGGATCCTGCCCACAGCCCGAAGGCCCCGAGTCAGTGGGTCGCTTCCTCTTGCGGCGTCGCCGCGCAACGTGATGCACCACTGCTGCCAGACCTGCGGAGGCCGTTGCACCGAGCAGGTATCCGCTGACTGTGGACAGGCTGGATGGGTCTGTTTCGACCATCGCAACCACAGCGCTCACAGCGAGCAGCAAGAGCACAAGGCGCAGGGCGCGGGCTTCCGTGGTGAACGCCATCGACTGACTCAGACTAGGACGTGCCAAACTTGACAACGGAGATAGCCAACGGCACAGTTGGGGAACTACAGTGGCCACTGTATGACGTGCCACTGTTTGGGGGTGGGAACACAGGGATACAGGAATACGGTGGACTATTTATCACGCTCCTCTGGCACAATGCGAAGCAAAAAATTACCGAAGCATCTGGGAAGGAGAGGAATGATGACAAACGAAAGGGAGGTGGCGTCAAATGCGCACCGCCAGCGAGCGAGGGCGTTGCTCACGCGCACGCCTCGCCGCACCGAGCGAGGCGGGTGGAGCTCGGCGCTGGCAGCAATGTACTGCGAGATAACGCTGGCTTGCGCTACGCCTGATGGCTTTGAGTCGGAGGCGGAGGAGGAGCCCGCGACGGCGACGGACGTGGCCATCGTGGCGGCAGGGATGTCCTTGACCCAGCTGAAGCTCACCGCGAAACCTGAAAAAAACTTTTCCGTCCTCCTGGTTGTCTGTGTGGTGGCGGCGTGCCGTCCTCCCATCCCTCCCTTGGGTTGGAGGTTTTCTTTATTTCTTCTTCGATAGTTCTTTTTAGTCTTTTTGGTTCGCATGGCTAGAGGTTGTCCTCCTACCTTGTGAATAAATAATCATGATCTGGCCCGAAGGAGCCGCTCGTCTCTTGTCCGAGGCAGCAAACGCGCGTCCGCTAGCGCCGTTGAGCACTAGACGGTCTATGCGCCCTCAAAGCCAAGTCTGAGACAATGGGTTCGCGCCTGATTCCAGCTTAGCCTGTACGCACGTTTCTGTCCCAGACCAGAATGAGGGCGTGTAGACCGTTGGTGCTTGATCATGAACGAGAGCTCTGGCTGGTGGTTCAGAAGAACAAAAGGGAGCATCCATCCAGGCAGGGACTTTGATATGCCGGCAGAGCAGAGGATGGCCCCTGTGTTTTGGTTTTGGGGGGGGGGGGGGAAAGAGAATTTTACTAATAGAGAAACGGTTCGAGCGGGGCTTTGGTTCTCCCTGCGGTCTTGGTTGCCTGCTCCGGCTCACCTATAGAGGATGGCGCGCCGATTTCAAAGGTTCCAACATGCTTGCTCGGCTGCTCTTCTGGCGTACGCGCCTCCGTCGGCGCTTTCAGTTCTACTGTGCCCCTAGGTTGCTCTCCGCTTCCTC
>NW_005196163.1:127711-129073 GCF_000372725.1 Emiliania huxleyi CCMP1516 | reverse complement strand
TTGCGACGACCCGTGCTGCAGTGGCGCTCGTTGCACCGGCTACGATATGGACGAAATTGTGGATCTGCTGCACGAGGCTGCCCTGGTGCGCTAATACGTCGGGATCTTCAAACACGCCTTGCACAGCTCACGCCCTGCTCACGTCCGCTGTATCGCAGCGCGCCTGCGGCGACGGGAAGCTCATTCTTGTAGTGCACGATTTTGGCGCAATCTATGGTGTGCTCGCCAGCAGAAGCACGGGCAGCCCGGACGCAACCAGTGATCGCGGGGCACGTGCTGCTAGGCATGCTGCTGGCCGCACGCTTCCCTGAACTTATCCGCTGCGTGATCGCGCTAGATATCGGGTATATCGAGCTTGCTGGCCTCGCAGGGCCGCACAGCTGCCGCGGCCTGCGCAACCTCTGCTTCTTCGGGGCGATGTATCAGTGGGCGCTCTGCTTGTGCTGGCTGCTTCAGCTGCTCCCTCTCATCGGCCACTTGATGCGCGCGGCCTGCTTTTGTTGCCGGCCAGCGTCGTGCTACAGCTACTTTTATCTGCACACCCGTTGCTGCTACGAGCCGGCATGGCGAGAGAGCATCGACTGGACGCGCTACCCGCCCCAGCCGACGCTGTTCTTGCATGCCGCGTGGCTTTGGCCGCTGAGCAAGTTCCTGCGCTTCTACGACGAGGCGTGGGCACGCGGCCTCGTGACGCGGGGCGATGGCTCTCGGGCTCTGCGCATGAGGGGGGACCACTACTTCTTCACGAGGCGACACCCCTTCCGCATTTTACCCAACGACCTGGCGGAGGTCTGCGCCGCAATCGACGCCTTTCTGGACGACGTCCCGTTGAGCGCCGCGGGCTGTGGTGTATAATGCCCGAGTACGACTACCTTTACGGCTCTATAAGACGTCGAAAAGAGGACGCTCGGCATACTGCACCAGCCTGCAGCCTCGTGCCAGTCAGAGCCACGGCCCACGGGGCCACGGGCTCGTGTTCTCGTCTTTTTCTGCATTCTGCAGTGCACTGGCGGGCATATTTCGAATGATATATGTCAGAGAGGCTAAAGGGACGTGTCGTATGTCACGCGCGCCCACCCAGCGAGAGGTCCAAGACGTTACCCCCACGGCTGCCACACCGAAATGACACCACACGAGATCCGCGCTCACACACGTTTGACGATCACTCCGCCCCTCTCTCGCCTCCCCGCCCCCGCGCCTCGGCGCCGCCGGCCGCGCCCGCGCCCTCTGGCGGGGAGAGGGAGGCGCGCTGCGCCTGCACCCAGCCGGCTATCTCCGGCCGCAGCGTCGCCGCCTCGTCCAGCGCCGCCTCCGCCTCCGCGGCGAGCCCCAGCGCGGTGTACACCTGCGCAAGGCAGAGGT
>NW_005196163.1:124417-126610 GCF_000372725.1 Emiliania huxleyi CCMP1516 | reverse complement strand
GGGCAGGCGAAGGCTGCGGGCAGTGGCCAGCTGCAGGTTGCCCACATTCAGCGCCACCGACACCACGGGCAGGAGGCCGGGCGCATGGGGCGCGGTGAGGTCCCTCTGCCAGCCTACGGTTGTAATTCAGATGTGTTTCAACTCATTAACTAAGTAATTATTAACAGGTGAGGTCCTCTGCCAGCCTACATGCACATGTGAATCAGATGTGTATCAAATGTGTCTCATCAGTTAATTCATGAGTGAACTAATTTGAGTTCCACCTGCGCACACGACATCGCGGCGGAACATGGTGGCGAGAAGGTATATTCAGAGCACCGCGTGAGTACGAGGGGCTGCGAATACAGTGAATACGGCCGAATACGGCCGAATACGGCCGAATACGGTCGAAGACGGTCGAATGCAGCCGAATACGGTCGAATGCAGCCGAATACGGTCGAACGCAGCGGAGTATGTGTCCTCTCGAGCGGTCGTTGGAATACGAGAACCCGTTTTCAGCTTCTGGGGACGTGTGCCCGGGCCTCCGGCGCGCATTTGCTCGGTGAGGGGCGAGCCTACCGCGCAACAAGGCGGGCCTTCTCCCCGAACACAGCGGGTGTACGGCGGAGAGCGTGTCCTCTCGCGCGCTAGCCGGAAGATAGAGGTTTGCGGCGGTCTTTCTTTTTCTTCTAGCGGGGCGACGCCGGCGTCGACCATCCGTCGTATGCCCACCAGCGACCAGATGAGCAGTGGGATCTGCACCAGCGGCACGGCCACGATCGCGAGCGGCTGGACGGACGCCGCGCGGCAGCAGCGCCACCCGCGCAGCAACGTCTGCGCCGCGCGCGCAGACGGAGGCTCGATGGCACGGCACTCGTCGCGAATCGCCGCCAGCTGCGGCCGGAGGGCGCCGAAGCGGCGCGTCTCCGCCAGCTGGTACCACAGCAGCGGGAGCATCCCGACGCGGAGCGCCACTGTCGTGCCGCCGATCGCAAGCCACCACGGAGCGCCGGTCGCGGCCTGCGCCGCGACGACCACCTGGGCAGGGATGCCGAGCGCAGCAACCTCCGTCGCGCCGCTCAGCGACCGGGAGCGCCCGGCAGCTCGGGCGCGGGCGCCGCCGCAGCGGAGGAGGCGCGCTGCTGCGCTCGTGCGTGCAAACATGAACCTTCGCCGATACTCGAGTGTAATCTCGGGCGGCCGCCTGTAATGCCTGTCCACTAAGTGCTCTCCCACTCCTTCAACCAACCGCGAGTGTTGCAGAGAGATAGAACAAATGCGCACAAAAAGAAAGTGAAAATCCCACAACTAGATCATCAACCTGCACACTGTGTGCACACTACTATATTTTTTGTTTCTGAGTGAGTGAGTAAGTTTGTTTCTCTGAAGAATGACCCTTCGGTCGATTTCAACTAGAGGTCGTACGATAGCGCTTGCTCCACATCCAGGCTCACAAATCAAGTCGGCAGTGACCGAGGCCCATCATTGCAACCTAGCGCAGCGCGAACTGCGCAAGACACGACAATCTCGAGTGCTGTGAGAGGTCCTCACAAGAGGTCCTCACAAGGTCCTCACGAGGCCACAAGGCGAGAGGTCCTCACTGGAGGTCCCTCGACTCAGCGCGAGAGCGGCCTCGCTCCTCTTGAAGCAGGAAGCCAGGAACACAGGCACATAACAACTTGTTGCGGTGCTTAGCTGTAGAGGGGCGGCAGCTGGTGACTGTGCGGAAGGGGGGGGCGGATCCGCGGAGAGTGGAGTCGAGATGATCCAACAAGTGAGAAGTGTAGGGTAGAACGAAGAAGTGAACTCTTGCACACTTGTGGTGCACAACCAGCCAGTCGATCTGCACAAGGTCGTCCAACAGGGTCCCTTTGACACGATGTTATACCTACACTTTCAAGTCAGTGAACCTTCAAGTCAGTTGAACTTATCCGCCCCGGTGTCCTCGGGCGTGCGGCGCTTGGGCGAGCCGCGGCCGCGGGCAGGGTCGCTGACATCTTTTAGCTGGCGCCTCATTCACCTCAAGTTCAAGCCCCCGCGTCCTTCCACAACTGGGTTCAGGGGGTCTAGGTGCACTCCCCGGGCCTCTGGCACCTTCACTGCCCAGAGCGTCTGGTGTCCAGTAGTAGTCTGCTGTCGCGAGTGTTGCAAAGAGAGCGCGCGCACAAAAAAACTAAAAAAAGTCCTCGGCGAACAAATATCAAATTCTCGTGC
>NW_005196163.1:103426-123606 GCF_000372725.1 Emiliania huxleyi CCMP1516 | reverse complement strand
GAAATTTAAAGTAAAAGAGGCCGTGCGCCGAAGACGCTCTCGCGGCAAAAAATCTTTTTTTAGCTGCACGCGCTCGGCAACCTCATGTCTGAAATGCCGCGCTGGATCCTGCTCTTCGGCGCGATCATCCACGGCTGCAGCGCCACCTGCGGCCACACCACGTGGGCGTCGACCTAAGGAATAAGGTGAGGTCAGGTAAAACTTCTCCACACACACACGCAGTGGTGGGGCAGCGCTGGCCACTCGACCTTTCCCGCGCATATGAGCTGCGCGACGCGCACGTCGTGCGCGATGTCAACAGGCCGCTTCGAGTGCCGCCTAGGATGATGCGCGGCTCTCAGGGTGATGAGAGCACACAGGTCGGTGGGTGGCGGGTGTGGGGCTTCTCTGCTCTGCGCGGGCGAGGAAGCAGCGAGGCAGAGCCCCGTCTGAACCACACGTGTCCCTCCATTCACACTCTCCCAATCCTCCCTGGTCTAGTGCCCGTGTTCTCCGCCCGCCGTGCAAGCCCCACCCGTCTAGAGCAGAGCCCCGTCAGAGTGCCCGCGCGCTGCGAGACGCGCACCTGCCCACGAGGACGGTCTGTCATGGAAGTGTAGCCGCGGAAGTTAGAGGTGTCGTGGTGGGAGTGTCGTGGAAGTGTCGCCTCTTCGGCGCGACGCCAGCAGTCTCCCAGCCCGGCCGCGCGGTGCGGAGAATCGCTTCAGCGTAGCTGCGAGGCCATTCCGCGAGCAGGCCGTGCAGCCGCGACGCGCCGAACGCGCTCGCAATGTAGGCGTGCGTGCACATTGGAGAACCTACACGTGGTGCGCGTCGGCCTCTCCGTTGTGCGCGGGGCCGGCTGCGCCACCGTTGGGCCCGACATCACGCGCCGCCCCGGCAGAGGCACCGTGCCCTGCCCTCTTCACCTCGCTGGGGGGAAGGGATGCGCGTGCAATTTCGGACGCGAGTGCCGCCGCAGTGTCCCAGAAAGAGCAGTGTCCACGAAGGACTGGACGACCGTAGATGGCGCAGCGCGGCTGTGGTGCCAGCGCAGAAGCTCGGCTGGAGAGAGGCATCATCTTCGATGAAGATCGCCGTTGCGTTGCTGGCAGCGACCGAAGCGAGGAACCGTAAATTGGTGGCCCAGATGCCGAGCATTTTGTGCGCCTGCTTGAGCGCTTTGGGCACGAGGGTGGCATTGAGCGAGTGCAGGACACCGGCTGGCACGTACTGCCACAGCTCCGCCGGTCCAACGGCCCGCTCGACGACCAGCGAGCGGAGGCCGTGCTGCTCCGCTAGCAAGCGCCAGTGTTCCCGCCGTCCACCCGGATCTAGGGTCTGGGCGCGCGCTGGGATGGCGAGCTGGCAAGCTTTCGGCGGCGGCGGCGGCGGTGGCCAGCAGCCCGTGAGAAGAATGCCCTCGCACACGCCCTTCTCCAGACCCGACGGCGCCACACATAGCCGCCACTTGTCTTTGTCGGGGTCGATATGAGGCCCATTATGGTAGTAGAAGCTGCTGCAGTTGTTTTCCGGATAGCGGACGTCTTTGCAGGCGCCCTCGGTGAGTTCACTGCGGCCGGCGAGTTCACTGCACGACGGCGGCGGCGGCGGCGGCGGCGGCAGTGTTTGGCTCTTCGCGGATAAATCCGCGCTGATGAGGGCTGAAGCCATCGCGTCGGTATCAGATCGCCAGCTCGCGCGCGGGTGCGGCAGGTAGAAGGACTTGACGGCGTTGACGGCTCGAGGTGTGAAGAGACGCCGTTCACACGTCATGCTATGAGGAGAGCCCTATCACGCCATACTAGCTTTTTTTGATATTTTCTGAGAGCGCCTTCGTTGTTAATAGTACAAGCCCAATGGTCCCTTGCAAGCGGTCCTCTGTTGCAGTCGCACACACGCACACGCCGCGCCGCACCGCGCGCCCGCCCGCTGCCCCGCTCAGGCGGGAAAGGGATGGATGAGGGGATGGGACAGCGAAGGAGGAGCCCAACACGTATGGGAGGGTTCAGTTGTGCGTCACGCTGCCCGGCGTTTCTCACTTTCCGGGACAGCCCCGCCCTTTCGAGGCAGGAGAGTGTGACGACTCGCACACCGGCCCCGGAATAAGTTACATCATAGGGCCTCTGCCCCGCACATCCCCACCCCCTGCCACGCTGCCACCCCTCACTGACACACCCTCGTGCCTCGACACGCACATACAAGACAAACCCGGCGTCCTGCTCTCAAAAGAAAAGAAAAAATGGGAAGGAGGAGACCAGCGGGGGAGATATTTTCTTTTTATTTCCGCCCTTCCTTGCAGCAGCCCCCTCCAACCCACCCGCGCTAGGTCCTAGGTGACGTAGGGGAAACCCGGCGAGCCTGGGGAACTAGCCGGGGCAGTCGGAGAAGGGGCAACTCCGTGCACTGACGGTCGGCCGTCAGAAACCACGCCTGCGTGGATCGCGTCACACACACACACACACACACACACACACACACACACACACACTCACACACACACACACACACACACACACACACACACACACACACACACACACACACACACACACACACACACACACACACACACACACACACACACACACACACACACACACACACACACACACACACACACTCACACACACCACCTCCTACCCAACCGGCAAGGATATCCACCTCGGAACCTGCTGACGGCGCCTCTCTGTGTGCACGAATAGACGAGATCAGCCAAGATGCTGTGGCATGCTGTGGCGATGATGCCAGGCATTCCGTGGTTGACCGTCCAAAACAAGCCCAGCTTCTTCATGAAGGAGCAGCTCGACCCGCTGAGCGAGGCCGACGCGCCCGTAGTTGCCGCGCACTACACGGGCCTCGTGGAAAAGTACCGCGGTGAGCTCGATACGCAGAGGCAGCAGGCACAGCAGTTTATCCAGGTGCAAGCGGCGCAAAAGGCGAAGAGCGGGCTGGTCTGCAAGGGGCAGATAGGGGCCGTGGAGGCGGCGATGCTGTACATCATGATCCGAGAGCACAAGCCCGCCGAGACGATCGAGATCGGCGCCCTCTGCGGCTCGTCGACGAGATGGATCCTTGCCGCGCTCGAGCGCAACGGCCACGGCCACCTGACCACGTACGACCTTCACGACTACACACCGAGCTTCGTGAATCGCTCGTTCGCGCCGTCGGTCCTCAAGCACCGATGGTCGTTCGTTCAGGGTGACGCAATCGCCGCGCTTGATAAGGACGATGTACCATTCGACGCCGAGCTGCTCTTCATTGACGCCCTCCACCGCAACTCGTTCGCTCAGCTCTACACCGACCGGCTGCTCCGCAAGGCGGCGGCGGCGATCTCGCACCCTCTCCCCGTCTTTGTCCACGACATCTTCTCGCCGTTCATGATACCAGCCTTCAAGCACTGTCAAACCGACATGTCGCTCGCCACTCTCCGGACGGAGGTCGACTGCATCCGCCGAGCGGCCAAGGCCACAAGCGGCAACCGGCTCGACCTCCTCTACTCGGAGAAGCAACCGGGCGGCGAAGGCATAGAGCTCATGGCGTGGCTTGCTCGCACTGCTCGATCTAAGGCGTTCGTCACGTTCTCCATGTACGCTGCGCCGGCCGTCTCGAGGTCCATCGCACGTGCGCTGCACCGCCCGGACGACGCTGCGAACAATAACCCGGCCATCTTCTTCCTCATAAAGCCAGACAAGCACTAGAAGCCGCGGGGGCGGGGGAGCGCGTGAAATTTGCGCTGGTTGTCACGCCCTCGCTCGCCTCGCCCCGCGCCCCCGCGCGATGCGGCGCGTGTTGGCCTTTGCGCGAGCATGCCCGGCCGCCTCGCCCCGCACCCCATGCTCTGCAGCGGCGCGCGCGCGTGCCTGGCTGCCCGCCGTGCTGCGAACGCCTCGCGCGCGGCTCGTTCCGAGGCTCGAGCGACACAAGTCCCTGGCGCACACCCGGGTCGCGGGCACAGTGAACCTGGTTTGTGGAGCTCCCACAGGTCACCTAGAGAGGACGTAATTCGGGGTTCCCCACCGGCCTTTTTCGTAGTGGAGAGATCAAGGAACTTTTCTGCTGTCACCGACACCGACATCGCTCTCCTCTTTCATGAGACGAGATCGACGGCCGACGACGCGGACCGCGCGGCTCGCGGTCGCGCTCGGCAGTCGCGACTAGTTGCAGTCGCGATAGTTGCAAATACGGGTCTCGGGTGGGTTGTGGAAATGATGACTTTTGATGTTCTTTTGTCCGTGTTGCTCCCAGCGCCCTCGCCCGCGCTCTCTGAGGCCATGGCTGGTGCTACTGGTATGGGGGGTTACCTGGCTACCGCGAGTGTGGTGACCTACGTTCGGGGCCAAAGGTGCTACACACACTTGACTAGAGCTGGCATTTTTGGGAGCTGAGCAATGTTGCTAGTGTTAACAGAACAACAGAACAACAGAACAACAGTAAAACCCAGGTATTTTCGGGTTTTACCCGGGGGTTTGGCTTTTCCTGCTTGCTGCCTGCTGAACAACAGTAACAACAGTAACACACAGTATCAGTAAGTCGGAGAAGGGGCAACTCCGCGCACTGACGGTCGGCCGCCAGAAAACACGCCTGCGTGGATCGCATCTCACCATTCCTCGCTACCCAACGCGGCCAAAGGATATCCACCTCGAGAACCTCGAGAACCGCGAATTGGTGGTGGAGAAGAGAAAAGAATTTTCAACACAACTCGCGGCGAACTGGCACTAACACAGAGAAAAGAAAAACCAACTCATGGCGTGATAGGGCTCTCCTCATAGCATGACGTGTGAACGGCGTCTCTTCACACCTCGAGCCGTCAACGCCGTCAAGTCCTTCTACCTGCCGCACCCGCGCGCGAGCTGGCGATCTGATACCGACGCGATGGCTTCAGCCCTCATCAGCGCGGCTTTATCCGCGAAGAGCCAAACACTGCCGCCGCCGCCGCCGCCGCCGCCGTCGTGCAGTGAACTCGCCGGCCGCAGTGAACTCACCGAGGGCGCCTGCAAAGACGTCCGCTATCCGGAAAACAACTGCAGCAGGTTCTACTACTATAATGGGCGGCGGTGGGCCGACCCCGACAAAGACAGGTGGCGGCTATGTGTGGCGCCGTCGGGTCTGGAGAAGGGCGTGTGCAAGGGCATTCTTCTCACGGGCTGCTGGTCACCGCCACCGCCCTCGCCGCCACCGCTGCCTCCGCCGCCGCCTCCCCCCCTTCCGCCGCCGGCGTCGCCGCCATACAAGTGGACAGAGTTTGCTATGCCCAAAGGGCGGCGCGGCCACTGCGTCATCGCAGCGCCCTCCGGCGCCCTCGCCTCCCTCGACGTCGCGATGCAGTCGGCCCGCCGCTCGGCCAAGCCGCGCCCCGCCTCCGCCTCGGCCGAAGACGAGACGGCGCTCCTCACCGACCACGAGCAGGACATGTCTCGGACATGTCGTGGACGTGTCTCGGACCTGCCCCTTATAGGCGCTCATCACCGACCACGAGCTGCCGATACAGAGCTGCTTCGAGGCGTGCTCGTCCTCCCTCTTCTGCATCGCGCTCGAGTTCTCACCCGCCAACGCGTCCTCCTCCGCGCTCGCGGACTGCCGGCTCGTCAAAGGGCCCCTCTCGGTCGAGGCGGTGGCGCCTTCCGACACCGCCGCCTGCTACGTGCGGCGCAAGGTCTTCCTCCTCCCGCCCCCGCTCCCGCCTCCCGCGCAGCCGCCCTACTACAACTACTACAACTACTACTACTACTATACCACTCCCACTCCTACTCCTACTCCTACTCCTACTCCTACTCCTACTCCTACGTCCGTGCTGGCGTCCGTGCTGGCGCCCGTGGCGGTGTCCGTGCTGGCGGTGGCTGCTGTTGGCTCTGCCTGCCTGCTCGCCCTCCGGTGCCGCCTGCGATCGTACGTGGCGTACGATCCGCACGAGCACGCCGCGCGAGGCGGACCTGGGGGCGGACTCAAGCGGACCGCCTCGTGGGCGGCGGAGGCAGGCACAGGGTTGGGGCAGCGGGCGGCGGCTCTGGCAAGCAGGGGGGCGGCGGTGGGCGCCGAGTGGGGGCAGCGGGCGGCGGCGGCGGCGAGCAGTCACTTTGGCAAGCGCGGGGTGCAGCTGCTCGGGGTCGATAGGGACGCGCCACTCTCGCCGGCGCACCCCGCGGCCGACAAGGAGGACCCGTCGTCGACGGGGCCCGACTTTGGCGAGCCGCGCGCCCCGCTTGGCGCGTCGGGCCAAGGCAGCGTTGCCTTCCACACGCTGCTGGCTCACTCGCAGCAGCAGGCGGCGGCGAGGACGGAGCGATTCTCGAGGGCCGAGGCCGCTAAGCCCGCGGCGGCCGACGTGATCGGCGATATCCTCGCCCGTAGCCGTGCCTCCGGGCGACACGCCGCGCCCTCGGCCGGCTAAGCCGCCGCCGACGACGACCGGCGTTGCAGGTCGCCGCCGATCTGGGGGCGGGAGAAAGAGAGAAAGAGCGGATTTCTTGATCTTGTCGGCTGTGACACCAGAGAGAGTTTCATCTTCATTTCTTTTTTCGGCCATTCAAATAATTTTATCCACTTCCGTCTTGGATCCTAGTTTCCGGATTGCGCGCCCCGACCTCTGCCCCCTCCGTGCTCCGAGCTCCGTCCGTCCACCATGCAACCAAACTCCCGGAATAAAATAAATAAAAACCGACACCTCCAAGTGCACCTCTACTGTGTAAAGCCGTACTGAGTACTGTGTCTGTGTGAGAGTAGATGGGTAAAAGGGAACAGGTCCCCGCCCGTGCGATCTTTGTGCAGGGTTCTTTGTGGGTGTGGTCGGCGACTAGCCGGGGTCGTCCTCCCCATGGGGGACTAGCACACTAGCCGTCTTCCACATGGTCCCTCGGGTCCCTGCTGCTCCTAATCTCTTCGTACATCCTCCTGCTGATCTCCGCAACGTCCTGCTCCCTCCCTCGTCTCGCCCTGCGCGTCTGCTCCGCCTCCACATCGTCTGCCCTGCGTCGTCTGGCGACGGGTCCTCCATAGTCGGTTGAGGTCGCCGCCCTCCTCGTGCCTCTTCCCAACGTTCCCTCGGCGGCCGATGGAGCGGCCGCACACTGCTCGGTACCCCCCCTGCACACCTAAGCCCATGGCCGAACCCCCCCCCCCCCCCTAAGCAGCAGAGCTCTGCCTGTGGGGGGTGCTGGCATCTCTGTGCAGACAGTAGCTATAAGTAGCATGCGTTCCAGTGGCGAGAATTTATGACTGACTCGCCTATGGGGAGCCCCGCGGAGCAGTCCTTGACATGTGCATGCACATGTGCATGTGCATGTGCTCTGCACAGTAGATCTGACCCCGACACTGCCTCACCCGGTGCGTGTTTGCGTCCGCTTGCTTTACGCCGCGCGCGCTTTGACTGCGGCGGCATCATGCACCCGGGGCTGCGTTGCTTCGCAGACGCAGCCCCTCTTGAACACGCCCCTCACTCGCATTGTGCTAGTAGCCACTGAATTCTCCAGATGCGCATTGGAGGACCCAGATTGGAGGAGCTCCTCCAGAGACACTACTGATAGGCGTTAGAGGCAACGCCCCCAGTGCATTGTCCCATCAACCTAAGAACCGCGAGGGCGATTGTGTGATGAGCCGTACTAGAGCCGTAGAGAGCCGTTCTTGTGGTTGCGTTCTTGTGGTTGAACCTGAGAGAAGTATTTAGAAAGTCAGGCCGCGTTACACCCACTCTCTAACAGAATTTTACAACCAACGGCGCGCACAGCACGAGTCACATGACAGACACAAGGCGCGGGCGACGGCTGCCTCCCAGAAGAACACTCGACCGCAACGAGCACACCAGTGCGAACCCTCACACTCTAACAGAACACTCGACCGCGAGGAGCACAACAGCTCACCCTAACAGAACACTCGCACGGACCGCGAGGAGCACTCAGCAGTACGAACCCTCACTCTAACAGAACACTCGACCGCGAGGAGCACACCAGTGCGGAACCCTCACTCTAAGACAGAACACCGACTCTAGTTGCGGTTGAGCGCCCCTGGTCTCTTGTGGCACTACCATACCCAAAATTTAAGAACGGCTCAAAGTTCGTGGTAGAGCTTCGAGCGGCTGGGAATTGGGTTACCAGAAATCGTAGCCGTCGACAGAATGGCTTTCCTCATTCCAGGTTCAGTCACCGCACGCGTAGCGACTCGGCTCGGCTGCCAGCCCGCTTGTAATTTGCATCTGGGGGGCGTCCACTTCCTTGTACTTCAGGTGGCACTCTTCTGCCTTGCAGAACGCAATGTCGTTGAAAGGGGCCGGCAGGTTGTCACAGCCTCCCTCCGCGTAGATCCGCGTGCAGTCGTACGTATCGCAGAGTTTCTTGCACCAAAAGTTTTCAGGATCAGTCACCCGGCTACGGACGGACGTGGTGATGCCCTTCTCAACGCCGGTCAGCGTGAGCATGAGGGCATCGGTGGTGCCAGTCGGCCAGGTGCACCAGGTAGGGCGAGGAGACTGCCCATCGCATCCGATGATGGAGCAAGAGTCGCAGCCCCCGTCATGGCAGACCTGGCCCACTGGTTTGCCACCGATAAAGTTCTCCGAGCCGTGGCGGCAGCAAACACCTCGTGCCGAGCCCACGCACACACCGATCTTCGACCCTCCTGGCTTGGAGCAGCCCCGAGGTCCCTGGCAGTCTGCGCTGGACTCACAACCCGGCAGGCCTGACTTCGCCACGACGTTGAAGTGGAAGCGCTGGTTTGGGTTGCCGTGGCAAGTGTGGAGGTGGAGCTCGCTGCTACCATCCAGTTTGTACTCGAGGCATAGCTCCGGGTCCGACTTGACCTTCACCAAAGACGCACCGTCTACACCAAGACCGCTCCCCCCGATGAAGTACCAGAGCTGGTTGTCCCCTCCGTGGCAGTCAAACATGATCAGTTTGCGATCCGAACGGTTCCAGTCGAGGCACTTTTTGTCTCCTGAAGGGTGTGCCACCTTGATTGTGTAGTAGCTCTCAGAGGTGGTTCGAAGGTGGCACTGGAACCCCTTGCAGGCTGCAATGTTGTTGTACGGCGCTAGGTTGTCGAGTCCGTCTTTTGTACGCAGGTTGTCACAGCCTCCGTCTTCGCTTATCTGCGAGCAGTCGTATGCATCGCAGAGCATGCGGCACATGGACTCATCGGCTCGATCTGGTCGGGGCAGCCGGCTGCGAACGCCTGCCGGCTCGACGAAAAAGCGTTGGTTCGCGCCCCCGTGGCTGGGGTGCAGGTACACCATACCCCATCCCCAGTCAAACACCTTGTCATCGTGCTTCTGCATGATCTCGGTCCCGGAAGCGCCATCCGGCTTGGGCTCGTTGACGTCACAACTGTCCTCGTGAGGCTCACAGGAGAAACCGGTCGGCACATACTGGTTATTTTTTTTGAGCTAGCCTTCGATGTTAGGAAACAAAGCAAGGCGGACATGGCATATCGCTCTCGGGCCCACAGACATCCCGCACACCCGCCGCCACCCGCGCGCGCCCCGCCCCACCCCGGCCGGGAGAAAGGGGAGTGACAGTGCGGGATTGAAAGCCCGGGTATGTTGAGTCCTGGCTCAACAACGCAGGTTAAGAACGGGGGTGGTCCGGCTCCCAAGTCCGGCTCACGCGCCCCGAGCTCACCATCTACCGCACTGAACACTTCCGCCCCCTCGCTCCCAACCCATCCACCTCGCCGAGATATGCCGAGGTGCGCGATCTCGGGCCGCGCCGCGCAATCTCGGGCGATCTCGCGCAATCTCGGGCAATCTCGGGGCCGCGCCGCGCTATCTCGGGCGATCTCGGAGCGTCGCTCGCGCGGCGTCACACTTGCTCAAAAAAGGAAGGGCCTGGTTGGAGCCACGGGGCTCACGAGGACGTGCTCGCTCGGTTCTCGCCGCCTCGCTCTGCGCCACTTGGGCCGGTGAGGCGGCGCCCCGCGCGGCGCGTTCCTCGCCCCGTCACGCCGACCCCTGCGCGCACCGCTCATCTTCAGCCCTCTTGGGGTTACTCTTGCGCTCACGCAGGGGAACCCGGCGGGACTCCCTTCCCCCCACCTCCGACGGGTTAGGTCGGTTCTGCGCCCCTTTCCGCCTGTGTTTTTTTTGAGCGCGTTCCTTGTGTGCCCGCCCTTGTCTGCGGGACTGCCCTTGGTGTAGAACACACATGCCGTCTCACGCCGCTGACAGGCTCGCAGATGTGGCCCTCGAGGACGGTGCGGCGCGGCAGCCGCTTGCTGGGCTCTTCCTTGACCTCCAAGATGTTCCTCTTCAGGATGCGCTCCAGCCACTTTTGGCACTGCTTCCACGCAATGGCTCAATCCGTGCGGACGCCGGCTTGAGGCAGGTGCAGGCAAAAGCCCAACGGGCCCGTGCCAGGCACCCGAAGCTGACGCAGGATCAGGCTGTATGCATTGTTCTTTACACGACCGAGGAGCCGGAACGCGAGCAATCTGTTTATTTTGGATTGAATGCCGCGCTGCGGTCCCACCAAAGGGGTGGCATGCGCGACTGGCGCGACTACGTCTGGCTACTGCTGGGTGGGCTGAAGAGCTTACCGCCACAGCACGTGCCGCGCGTGCTTCGGGGAGTGGCACGGCCGTTCGCCGACCTTGGTGGCTACGCCATCGGCGCACAGGTGCAGTGGGCAGCGTTCTCGAGCTGTGCCATCGGGGCAGTCAGTGTCATGCAGGATTTTATCGGCCCCAGCGGCGACCGCACCATCTTCCAGGTGGAGCTCTGTGAAGGCACTGGCCGCGACCTGCACGAGTTCTCCTTCTTCCCGGGCGAGGCTGAGCTCCTCCTTCCCCCAAACCTGTGCATGCGTGTTAAGCGGATTCAGCACAATTGTCTTGGCAGCCCCGGCCTCACTCTCGTGGAGCTGCATCAAGAGATCACCCAAGACATGATTGCTGATCTTGACCCTACCATCCGCCCTGCGAGAGAGCTGCGGCGGCTGTTGGGTGAGTGGTGGCCCACAGCTAAGGCTGTTGCCGCAGCGGTACAATCAGCGCACGCCGCAGGCATGGCTGCGCATGGTGGCCCCCCGGCAGAGCTGCTGCAGCGCGGGGAGACTCTACTCGTCAAACGCCTTGGCATCTCGAGCATGCGCATTGAGGAGCTTGGGCGAGTCTTGGATGAGTACATGATTGCGCCCGGTGTCGTGCTCGCAGCACTGCAGAGGTTGGCGGCTCTATGTGACGATCGCTCAGAGAGGCGAAGCTGGAAAGACAACGATGAAGAGGCAGCCGCAGGTGTGCTCCCGTCAGTCATCGCAGCCATGCGCACGCACGCCGCCTCGCAGGCAGTGCAGAGCCGTGGGTGCATCACGCTCGGAAGCATCTGCGCTGGCGGGGAGAATTCTTCGCTTGCCCGTAAGCAACAGGCAGCAGACGCAGGGGCACTCTCCGTCATTATAGCGGCTATGAATACATACGCCCAGTCGACATATGTGCTGTATGGAGGGTGCTTTGCACTTGCCAGCATTTGCAGTGGCACCGATGCTGCGGCGCTAGCCCGAAAGCAATTGGCGGCAGATGAGGGCGCGCTGATGTTGCTCGTTTCGATCGTGCAGGCGAATGGTGGACTGTTTGAAGAGTGCGACACTTATTGGTTGGAGGACGTGATTGGTGGAGGACCTCCCAGAAGGTGCTTCAACAGCCATCACGTGGACGCTATCTTCACGTTGGGTGTCATATGTGAAGGCAATGATGACGCTGCAGCGGCTCGGCAGCAGACGTTGGTGAGTGCGGGTGGATTGCCAGGGATATTCTCTGCCCATGCATGGTTGATGCGTGGATACCGTGGAGCTTTGCAGATGCTGTGTGTGGAAGATCTCTGATCGGCATCTACGATCTCCACTCAACAAAATCTACTGGTGTCCCGTAGAGATCTCGATGTATGACGCTCTGTTAGTGCCAGCGCGCGCGATTGATTGATTGATGCGCGAGTCCTGCCTAGTATCGCGATTTTTTCTTTTTTGCATGCGCAGTCGGTCCTGACTCTGGCGAGTAGAGGCCCCGCCCACCCAGGGTACCCCTCTCGAGGGACCCGTTGGCTCTTTCGAGGTCTCGCCGGGGCTCCGCCCCCCCCCCCCCCCCGCTCCAAGAGACCTCGAGAGTGCCCGCGTGTGCCTCTACTCGCCCGGCCTGACTCGGACGCGACCAGCCCCGACCCTTGGCCACGATCCACGACCGAGTTCCGACGCCACACGAGAAAATGGTAGCGCCCAAGGCACTGGCCGACGAGACGTGCCGGCTCCTGTCGACTGGCAAGATACGCGAGCCCGCGGCCCGCGGCACGGTGCTCACTGCGCCGCCTCGGACAGGCACGGCAGCGGCCTCCTCGCATCAGCACATGAACGTTCATGTGATAAGCTGCGGCAGCTTTGAGGCGGCGCAGTGGCTCTACCGGTCTCGTGCGTGCTCAAACGTGTGCGTGCTCGACTTTGCTAGCGACTCGGAGCCCGGTGGCGGATGGAGAGGCAATCAGATCGGCACGCAGGAGGAGAACCTGTGCCGAGCGTCGTCTCTGGGCAGGGCCCTCGAAAGGCTGCCCTATCCGATTCCCACGTACGGCGCGGCGCATGTCCCAGAGGTCATCGTGTTTCGCAATGCCAGCGGGGAGCTGGCCCCGCACCCGTTTCGAGTGGGAGTGCTCGCGGCGTGCCTGCGCGACATCGGCGGCAACGGTGAGCCGGATGCGAAGCAGCGAGCACATCTTGAGAGCAAAGTCAGCGGCGTCCTCTCGATCATGGCTTCGTTTGGCTACGACGGGATCATCCTCGGCGCCTGGGGCTGCGGAGCCTTTGGCAACCCACCTGCGCTCGTGGCGCAGGCGTTTGCCAAGGCGCTCAGTGGCGCATTTGCCGGCGCGTTTGCAGAAGTGGCCTTTCCAGTCCTTCGCCAGCCGGCGCGCGGTGCCTTCTTGGAGGCGTTGCAGCCGTTGGGCGCCAGCAGCGTCGCGCTTCATGCGGCCAGTGTGGCTGACGGCGAGTCGGCCTCTGCCCAGCAGGCCCCGCTGCCCCCTCGGCGTGGACTGAGTGCCGTGTACGGCCCTGGCGCGTCTGCCCACGAGGAGGCGGAGCTGCTGGAGTGGCAGGAGTGCGGGCTGCTGGCTCAAGAGGCGGTGCGGGAGAGGGACTGGGCAACGGCGCGGGCGCACTTTGAGAGGTGCGTCGAGCTGCGGCCTGAGTGGGCCAAGGGACACGAGTGCCTCGCTCGCGCGCTCGCCAGAGAGCGGCAGCAGGGAAGGCAAGCAAAGGAGGGGGCGGCGCAGGAGGGGGCGGCGCAGGAGGGGGCGGCGCAGGAGGGGGCGGCGCAGGAGGGGGCGGCGCACGAGGGGGCGGCGCAGGAGGGGGCGGCGCAGGAGGGGGCGGCGCAGGAGGGGGCGGCGCAGAAGATGCAGGCGGACGGACAGCAGGCGGTGGCCGGTGCAGGCATGCAGTTCAAGAGCCGAGTGAAGGGGGTGAAGTTGCTTGGTTACGAGAGGGAGCTGGTGGGGAGGGGCGAGCTGACAGATGTGACGCACGATGGCGCATCTGCCGTGTGGCTGAGCGCCGAGAGTGCCGAAGAGGAGCAGATGCGGACTTTGGTCTATCGGCCCATGGGCGACGCTGAGCTGAGCCATCTGCTCACACACGGCGAGCTGCCGGATACCCAACCCTACCAGACCATCGTGCGAGGCGCCGAGGGCCGTCAGTATGCCGAAAAGTACCTGCGCGGCGCCAAATGGGTGGACAGCAGCCCCACGACAGTGGTGGAGTTTGTGTGCCCTTCGGAGCTGATCGAGGAGCTGTTCGTGATGCAATGCAAGCCCGAAGACGGTGCTCTCTCTCACGGCCTAGGCGACAAGGGTGGCCACGGATTACCAAAGTTCAACGAGAGCCTGCGAGCGGGTACTTCACGCTACCGGATCGTGCTGGTCAAGCGCGGGCCGAATGCACGGCCCAGAAGCAGATGACGCGACAAGAGCCTCCCGCTGGCAATACGTTTGTTTACACGTCGCATGTGGCACACGCCACACACACATACGCGAGGCTCCCCCCGAGGCTCGTAAGGGAAATTGGATGATCACCTGTGACAGAGTCCGAGCGTGTTTTCCGAGGCGCTGCGCTAGGATCAGAGCGAGTTCGCGCGCTGCGCTAGGCTCAGACGGCGAGTTCGCGCACGCCGTCCCCCTCACTCACAGAGTGTCACACACCACACTGCCCTGCGTGGCCGCGGGAAGGGTGTTGGTTGAGACGCGGGGCGACTGCGGACTGGGTGGGCGGGGCGAGGGCGGAGGGGCGGAGCAGCGACGCGCGCGCGACGGAGGGGCGGAGCAGCGACCGCTGGCGCGGTCGCTGCTCCGTCTGTGCCAGAGACACGCGCTCTGCCCCTCCACAGAGCGCGCGTGAGGCAAGGTGGGGGCAAGCGTGGCGGCGCGGGGACGCGCGGCGGCGGCGGCGAGCAGCCGAGCGCTCCGTGCGCGGTGAGGCGGCCGGGCGAGGGCGCGGCGGGCGACGGGGCAAGGGAGCAGCCGGGCGAGGAGAGGTAGGAGGTGCTCGCCGGCGAGCGCTCCCGCGCCTGCGAAGGGGCAAGGCCTGAGGGCAGGCGGGCGGGCGGGCGGGCGGGCGCGGGTGGGGGGGATAAACGCTGCGCCGCCAAAGGAACCAGCGACACTGGCCGCGGCTCGTCGCCACGCGCCGGCTCGGAAGAGGGGCTGTCGGCGGCGAAGCAGAGTGGCACGCCTCGCCGCTCGAGCCGCCGACAGCCCCCCTCCTCGACGTGACGGCCGCTCCCGGAGCCGGCCGGTGGAGTAATGGAAATCTCTGCGCAAGACCAGTAGATCGTTGGGGTAGAGATAGTAGATTAAGACTGGAGATCCTAGCGGATCTCTCACACGGACACGCCCAAGTCTCGCCAGTAGATCCGTCCTGTCCGGTTCCCCATTCAAGACTAAAGATCGAAGATTGAGATTGTGGATTGCAGATCGCTCTGAGCAGCAACAGGGCCAAAATGTGGAGATAGGAGATGGAGAATGCAGATTGTAGATCCTAGCGCCCAGCCATCCGCCCCAGGCTACACAGTACCTTAACATGGTGTATGTGCGGCTCGCGCCGCAAGGTAGGTCGCTGTCGAATCGAGCCGCTGCCAGCATGTTGTAACATATGGGCCGGTTGCGTCAAGCTCAGCTTTACCTACCTAGCTTTACCTACCTAGCAGCTGACCACTTGTACCAACGAGGCGTCGCACGCCGAGCACGCTGCACGTGCGCGCGCTGACAGCCTCGAAGTTGTGACAGAGGCGGGCCACTCCGTCGTCACACGCCAGCTTCAGCGAGCTCTCAGTCTCGATCGGATCGAGCATCGACGTGCCTGGTGAGATCGAGCATCTTATATTACGGCTACCGTGGCGAGCCGCGAGCTGACGGCGTGTCGCCGTTTGGCTTTCGCCACTCGCCACCGCGCGCTCACCGCCCACCGCCACCTGCCACTAAGAACACTAAATCACTACGGCAACCCACCCACCCACATGCACCACACGGACGGTGCGCGCCCCCCCGCGCGCGCGCACGCGCGCACACGCGCGCATGCGCATGCCCGCACCCACCAGCGCCGGCGCCGGCGCTGACCTGCACCGCAATGTGTGTGTAGTTACCGTCGGCGTGCCGGAGCAGCAGCCCCGGCGCCTCCGGGAAGTTGGCGCACGGCAGGGGCGGCCAGCTCCGGATGCGGCTCGACGTGTACGACTCGGACTCGGAGCCCGCAAAGTTCCAGCGGTGGTTGTCCACGGTGTGCGGCCCGATCTGGCAGCGCGCCACCAGCACCGAGTTGTTCGCGCAGCGCTCGCCGGTAATGTTTCAGTATTTCTTATTTGGGGTAACTCATCACGTTTTGCGATTTGCGTGTTCGTGGGGGATTTCCGCCGGATATGCGATCCGTTCGCCCCCAACACAATGGGTTGAACACTCCGGTGCGTCTCCGGCTCTGTGACAGTCTCAAAAAGGGCTGCCACCTCCGCCCTCACTGCGAGGTCAGTTTGCGTACAGCACACGCAGCGCCTGCTGCGCCTCGGCCGGGTGCACGCCGAGCATCGCCGGCTGCGCGGCGACGTCCAAGGCCGCCTATCCCGCAGACAGTGAGCCGGGTGTCAAAAGCTCACGCCCCCGCGCTTGGGGCCCGGCGGACATTCTCCGCGCGGCGCCGCGCCTCGCACAGCGCCACGTGGTCTGCCGCCCCGCGTGGCGAGAGGCCGTACCGCGGCGCCGTAAACTCGCTCGTCGACAGCGCCGAGAGCCACGCGTCGTCCGGCGCGACGGCGGGCGGTCGGCGCGGCGGCGGCGGCTTTGCGGGGCGGTGGCCGGCGCGGCAGAGCCACCGACCGCCCTGCGCGCCGCTCGGCCAAGTTGCGCGGGGCGGACGGCCGCCTTCACCGCCTCCGCTCCCAGCGCCGCCTCGGTAGGAGGGCACGTCGCGCCGGGTCGAAGGGGCAGAGTCGGAAAGGAGAGCGGCGGGTGGCTCGGGGGGCGGCGGCGGCGGCGAGAAGCATGGGTCCGAGGCAAAACTGCGGCGCGGCGCGGGCGTCTCTGCCGACACGCCGCGGGAAGTGCGCCTAATCTCGGGCCATCTCGCCTCATCTCGCGTGATCTGGCGTGATCTCGCCTCATCTCGCGTGATCTGGCGTAATCCCGCCTCATCTCGCGTGATCTCGCGTGATCTCGCGTGATCTCGCGTGATCTGGCGCCTGACGTGGTGGCGCAACGGCGCGGCCTCTGCGGCCGGCCCGTCGCGCAAGGCGAACGCGAGGTCCCTCCCCCCGCCGCTCGCCACCTCGAGGGAGAGGGGCTCCCCCTCGCCCACCGCCCTCCTCTCGGGCAGAAGCTTGACCGCCTGCCTCCAGAGATGGTGAGATATGGCGAGATACGGGGAGATGTGCGGAGATATGGGGGGGTATGCGGAGATATGGGGAGATATGGGGAGATATGCGGAGATGCGGAGGTATGCGGAGGTATGCGGGCAGCAGCTTGACCGCCTGCCTCCAGTGCGTGCGAGCAGCCTACGGGACACGTCCGTATATCTCCCCATATCTCCCCATATCTCCGCATATCTCCTACGGGACACGTCCGCGACGCGTCCTCGGCGCACCGGCTCGCCTCTGGCCGCTCCTTTCTCTCTCCCTCGCCCACGGGGCCTCCCCATATCTCCCCATATCTCCGCATATCTCCCCATATCTCCGCATATCTCCGCATATCTCCCCATATCTCTCGCGCGCCCACGGGGCGTTGGTGAGCGGCGGAGCGCCCGAGTCGTCCAGATCGGCCTCCCACACCCACACCACCGCGTTGGCCTCGCCCGACGCCTGACGCCGTGGGAGCGACGATGCCGTGTCGTGAAGACGGCGCCGAAGCCGGCGAGTGCGCGGGGTGCGAAGGCAGCGGAACACAGCAGAGGCGTGCGTCTCGTGCAGTCCCGGTTTGAAGGCCAAGAGTCGCGTGCCCCGCGCATCTACGGCCGCGCAAGCCTGCGCTGTCAGTGCGACGAGCCGGTCGGCGGGGGGGGCGTCGCCGACCACCGCCGAGAAGACGAGGCACTCGTCGGTAAGCGGCGCGTACCTGTGATTAACGAAGGAGGTGAGTATGGAACGAATGAAGTAAGAGGCCCTCGTCGGTGAGCGGCGCGTACTCGGCAGCCGCAAGGTCGACGGCAGAGTACGAGCGCCTATTACTGAGCTACGAAGGCCGTAGCTGATTTATCAATTCCATCGTTCATCAAAGGTCGACGGCCGAGTACGAGCGCCTGGGGAGATTCGGCGGAGATATGGGGAGATGCGGGGAGATGCGGTCGACGGCCGAGTACGAGCGCCGGTGGCGGTAGCGCAGCCACGGCCAAAGCGCCACGCCTAGAAGAGAGATGGGGAGATATGGGGAGATATGGGGAGAGAAGCAGCCGAAACCAGAGCCTCACGCCGCTTAGGCGCGACGGCACGAGCTCGGCGCTGTCGAGCGCCGTGCCGCACCCCTGCAGCTCCACCAGCGTCGCCCACACGCGGATGCGGGCCGGCAGCAGCGGCGCCGCCGGCAGCAGCAGCCCGCCACGCCGTGCGGCGGACGCGAGAGAGAGCAAGGACTCACCGAGCCCGCCCGAGTCCATCAGCTCGGCCAGGAAGAGGTGGAGCTTCGGCGCCTGTTCACAGGAGGGGAGGTGTGAAGAGACGCCGTTCACAGCTCGGCGAGGAAGAGGTGGAGCTTCGGCGCCTGTTCACAGGAGGAGAGGTGTGAAGAGACGCCGTTCACAGCTCGGCGAGGAAGAGGTGGAGCCGCGGCGCCCCCTCTGGCGGCGCGGTGAGGAGTCTCGCGGCCTCGCTCTTGACCAGCTGCACCTTATTGAGTAATTGAGTAATTGAGTAATAAGTAATTCATTTTCGCCGCCTCTCCCTTGACCAGGCTGCACCTCGCCCTCGGCGCCGTTGGCGGCGACGCAGCGCCGGCCGAGGTCCGTCACGGCGGAGAGCATCTCCAGCCCGAGCACCTGAGATATGGGGAGATATGGGGAGATGCAGGGAGATGTGGGGAGATACGGGGAGATACGGGGAGCATCTCCAGCCCGAGCACCTGAGATATGGGGAGATATGGGGAGATGCGGGGAGATACGGGGAGATACGGGGAGCATCTCCAGCCCGAGCACCTGAGATATGGGGAGATATGGGGAGATGCGGGGAGATACGGGGAGATACGGGGAGCATCTCCAGCCCGAGCACCTGAGATATGGGGAGATGTGGGGAGATGTGGGGAGGTATGGGGAGGTATGGGGAGGTGTGGGGAGATGTGGGGAGATATGGGGAGATGCGGGGAGGGGAGATACGGGGAGATACGGGGAGCATCTCCAGCCCGAGCACCTGAGATATGGGGAGATATGGGGAGATGTGGGGAGATACGGGGAGCATCTCCAGCCCTAGCACCTGAGATATGGGGAGATGCAGGGAGATGCAGGGAGATAGATACGGGGAGATACGGGGAGATACGGGGAGCATCTCCAGCCCGAGCACCTGGCCGCCGCCCGCCCGCCACAGCAGCAAGGAAAGCAGACCCGACCCGCACCCGACATCGACCGCCACCTGGCGAGCCTCCGCCCCCTCGCCCGCCGCCGCGCCCGCCGCCGCGCCCGCCGCCGCGCCCGCCGCCGCGCCCGCCTGCAGCCGGCCCGCAGCTCGGCGCAGCGCCGCGGCGTACGCCTCGTTAATTAAGCAACACACAACTAAGCCTCGTCACTTGCCTCGCGAATTCAGCCTCGTGAACTAAGTCTCGTTAATTAAGCCGGCGCACTCTCCTCGGATCTCGGCGAATCTCGGCGAGTCCCGGCGAATCTCGGCGAATCTCGGCGAATCTCGGCGAATCTCGGCGAACCTCGCCTCGTTCCTCGGCTGGTCGCGCAGCATCGCAAAGTGCCACGGCTGCACCAGCATCCGCCCCCACCAGCCGGACGGCGGCGGCGGAGGTGGCGGCGGCGCGGCGGGCGGCGGCGGCGCACAGAACCACGCGCGCAGCCCGTTCTGGCGCGCGACGACGGTGAGGGGCCCTCGGGCTGGCCTCGGCTCGAGGAACTGGACGGCACGCTTGTGCGGCGTGGGCGGGTGGCGCATGGCGCCTCTGGCCGCGTCGCCGAGCGCCTCGACAACTCGCGAGGATTCGTCGCCCCACCGCAGCCGCACCTCGAGCGACCGATGCGACTCCCTGACTGACTCGCTCAATCCCACCACTTCGTGAACCGCTACTCGCACCTCGAGCGCACCGTGCCACTTCCTCGCTTCACTCATCGCGTTGAAGGCAGCACCTCGAGCGCACCATGCTACTTCCTTGCCCACTCGCTCAATTCATCACTTAGTGAGTCGTTAGGAGTTCTCCAGCCGCACACATCTCCCATATCTCCCCCATATCTCCCCCATATCTCCCCCATCTCTCCCCCATCTCTCCCCCATATCTCCCCCGTACCTCGAGCGCGACCGCGTTGAAGACCGCCGCGTTCGCGCCTGGGGGGAGATGTGGGGAGATGTGGGGAGATGTGGGGAGGTGCGGGGGAGGTGTGGGGAGGTGTGGGGAGGTGTGGGGAGGTGTGGGGAGGTGTGGGGAGGTGTGGGGAGGTGTGGGGCAGATGTGGGGAGATGTGGGGAGATGTGGGGAGATGTGGGGAGAGATGGGGAGAGACGGGCAGAGATGGGGAGATATGGGAAAGATGGGGGGAGATGGGGGAGATGGGGAG
>NW_005196163.1:73826-102907 GCF_000372725.1 Emiliania huxleyi CCMP1516 | reverse complement strand
TATGGGGAGATGCAGGGAGATACGGGGAGATACGGGGAGTCAGGTCAACCCCGCACACCTGCCCGGCGCTCAAGCACGCCGCTGCCGCCCACAGCTCGGCCCTCTCAGGCACGAACCGAAGCCCTCTCGCCGCGTTGTGACCGCCGCCACCGCCGCCGCCGCCCCTGCTGACTCCGCCGCCGCACCCGCCGCCGCCGCCGCCGCCGCCGCCGCCGCCGCCGCCGCCGCCGCCGGCGCCGCCGCCGCCGCCGCCGCCGCCGCCGCCGCCGCCGCCACCGCCGCCGCTGCCGCAGCCGCCGCCACCGCCGCCGCCGCTGACTCCGCCGCCGCCGCCTCCGCCTCCGTTGCGTCGGACCGCCGACGCTGCCGCCGCCGCCGCCGCCGCCGCCGCCGCCGCCGCCGCGGGCAGCAGCCTCCGCCCGAGCAGAGCCTCGTCAACCAGAGGCGTCAGTACGACCACATCCCACGCCCCTCTGCCCTCGCTACCTCCCTCTCCGCCGCCGCCGCCGCCGCCCTCGCCGCCGCCGCCTCCCTCGCCGCCGCCGCCCTCGCCGCCGCCGCCTCCAGTGCCGGCTGCCGCGAGGACTATGTCGGCGCAGAGTCGCTCGAGGGTCTGTGGCGCGACGGTCACCGCGTGCGCCACGCCGTGCGCCGCCGCGACCTCTCCGATGGCGGCGGCGGCGAAGCGGTTCGGATCGCAAACCGTCACGGCTGCACCGGCGGCGGCGGCCACCGCCGCCTCTGCACCCAAGCTTCCTTCCGCAACCAGCACGTACGGAGGCCGCTGCAGCTCGCTCCTCGCCGCTCGCACCGCGGCGAGCGTGGCCGCCACCGACTGCTCCGCCCACGGCGCGTGCCGCGCTTCCGAGAGCCGGCGGTAAGGCTCGAGCGCCTCTGCTCTCTCGTCGAGCCAACTGAGCAGAGGCCCTGCGCGAGGCCTCACGCCGCACAGCCGCCTCCGGCACGCGTCGACGTCCCACGCGTCGTCGCCGGGGCCGGATGCGCGAGCCGCGGCGGCGCACACGCGCTCGGAACGCCACGGAGGCTTGAGCAGCACTGGGTCGACAGCGTCCGCCTTGACGCCGCCCAGCGCCTGCGCGGCGTCGAGCGCCAAAGCCGCCTCGCGTCGGCGCCGCTCGTGCGCCTCGCCGTCAGGCTCCGGGAGAGCTCGGAGCGTCGCAAACGCGGCGGCGAGGCTCTGCGTTGGGTCGGCCACCATGGCAAATCGGGCCAGTCAGAAGAAAAACGGGGCCGGACGTCTTTTGGGTGCGTGTGGCCGTGCCCACATGGGCCGTCGCCTCGCGCCGCCACCGTCCCCCCCCCCCCCCCCTCGCCCCGCCCCCGCCCCCCGCGCGCGTGCAGACGTCTAGGCACACGCAAATGGTCACGCCGCCTCGCGCGTCCTCTCACCGTCCCGGCGCCCACGTCTCGATCTTCTTGGGCAGCAGCTGGTTCGACAGGTCCTCTCCGTGGCCTAGGCAGCTGTCACCGCCATGGCCCCAGGCTAAGACGGCGTGGGCGGTAGTGGCGAGGCTGTGCCATGCTCCCGCCGACACAGCGACGACGCGCTGGCCAGCAAAGGCCTCGATCTTCTTCGGCAGCAGCTGGCGCTGCTCATTGCCGTGGCCCAACCGGCCAGAGTCGCCAAGGCCCCAGCTCCAGACGCTGCCGTCGGCACTGAGCGCGAGGTTGTGGTATCCTCCAGCCAAGACTGCGACGACGCGCTGGCCGGCAATTGGGCCATCGGCGGTGATTGCGAGGCTGTGGTTGCTTACCGCCGACACAGCGACGACGCGCTGGCCAGCCAACGCCTCGACCTTCGTCGGCTGCCACTGATCTTGCGTGTCGCCGTGGCCCAACCGGCCGGTGCCTCCAAAGCCCCAGCTCCAGACACTGCCGTCAGCGGTGATGGCGAAGCTGTGCGCAGCGCCAGCCGACACGCTCACGGCGCGCTCGCCGCCCAGCGTCGACGGGAGGCCTTCCGATTCCCCGGAGGGCCGGGTCTGGATCAAGGTCAACGAGGAAGATAAAACGGGATTGATCGACGCCCCTTGCCCCGGGAGCCCTGACGAAGGCTGCGTCGAGCGGTTAAAGTGCCGCTTCGGCGAGGCCGTCGAGCACCCAGTCACTGGAGAGGTCATCTTCGAGGAGGAGGAGGTGATGGACTTGTGCAAGTTCGGCCTCCCATGCGAAGAAGTCGACATCGACACCAAGTCGGAATGCATCGAGTACGTTCCTTGCCAGGGCGGGGAGCAGCTCAAGCCGCCCTGCTCTCCTCCTCTGGCACCTCCCCCAACGTCACCGTCCTCTCCGCCGCCGCCCTCCGCGTCGCCGTCGCCGCCGCCACCGTCGGCCTCGCCCTCGCCGCCGCCGCCGTCACCTCTGTCTCCTGGCCAGCAGGCCCCACCGAGCTTTCCGCCGCTCCCGCCCTCGCCGCCTCCGCCGTCGGCCTCGCCCTCGCCGCCGCCGCCGTCGGCCTCGCCGTCGCCGCCGCCTCCGTCTGCGCCGCCGCCGCACACCTGCTGTGACGACTTCAACTCGATCACCTGCCCTTTCATGGCCCTCATGTGCAAGAATGGCGACCTCGACCCCTTCTTCAAACCCGACTGCACGGTGGTCAAGGAGGACGGTGTGACGGCCATGCTTGCCCGGGGCGTCCGTCTGGACCTCGCCAAGGAGACGACCGAGGCCAACTTCAACAGCACAACATGCCCCAAGTGCCCAACCAACATCGATGTGCGCGCCATGAACACCATCACGACATTCACGGCGCCGTCGCCAAATGATGCGCCGCAGGAGCATATGTACAGCACAGGCATCCGCGACCCGGTCGTTGGTATCGGCGCGTTCAACTTTGGCGAGGTCGTTTGCCTTGCTCCCAACGTCGCTGACTGGACTGAGCGTGCGGACGCCCGCCACGATGATCTCGGCGCCGCCCTTCGTGCCGACGCCCAGCTGCTGCGGCACGTTGCAGCGGCGGTCGGCGGCGTGGCCGGCAGCGACGAGCAGCTCGGGAGGGACGGGCGTGGTGGTGAAGAACTCGCCCATCGCCTCGGAGTACGCCTGCATGATGGGGCGTGACCTCCTGCCTCCAACCTCCTTCCTTTTTGAGCAGGTGTGACGCCGCGCGAGCGACGCTCCGAGATCGCCCGAGATAGCGCGGCGCGGCCCCGAGATCGCCCGAGATAGCGCGAGATCGCCCGAGATCGCGCGGCGCGGCCCGAGGCGAGGTGGATGGGTTGGGAGCGAGGGGGCGGAAGTGTTCAGTGCGGTAGATGGCGAGCTCGGGGCGCGTGAGCCGGACTCGGCCACCTGCGGTGTCTGCTCCGGGGGCTGTGCAGACGGCTGTGGGTGGACGATGAAATGGCCTTGTCCAGAGCACGCCACAGAGCGTGCCAACGACGTATGCTTCAATCTTTGCTGCGTGATCTTTCCGCCGCCGCCCGCGCTGCCGCCGCCGCCGCCACCGTCGTCGTGGAATCCTCCTCCATCGGGCTTCAGTGAGGGGTACTTCATCGTTGCGATTTCAACTTCTTTCGCAAGCTTCGTGGTTTTCCCCCAGGAACCAATCAGGCCTACCGGGCTTCCGATTGCATACTTGAGCATCATCCTTTTCTTCTGCGTGTATGCCCTACTGGTTGTTCTGACTCTCGCCGATTCATTCACCGACTACGGACGTAACGGGCCGGGATCACCCAGCCTACCGGTGCTCTTGGTCTGGTACGCTTTTCTTCTCAAAGTACCGATCTTCTTAATTCGAATTAAGAGAGTCAGTCTTCGAATCAAGACCCTAATTCTTAAATGGCATTTCGTTGCTGTTCCTGGCAAGGATTGGTCGTGCTTCATCGCTTTGCAAGTGATTTGGATCACCGCCATTTGGGCTTTCAACGGAGGAGTATTGGAATGGGATGCGAAACCCAGGAAATGCTTTGTCAATGCTTTGGCGTGGCTCTCTCGCGACAATTGCGCCCAGCTGGCCTCAATAGCAACCAGCAGAACGACTGGGCTAGTCCAGTTCTTGGTATCCTGCGTAAAGGTACCTTGGGGGCAAGCATACGACAAGGTTCCTTACGCCCATCTGCCAGGCATGCCCCCCATCTCGCGCCTCTCCGCGATCCCCACCGACGACGGCGTGCTCGGCCCGATCACCGGCGTGCTTGAGTCGCCACTGCTCGACCTGATGACGGCGGTGGGGCAGACGGGCGTCGCCGACGTCGATGTGCACGCCCACATGGCTCTAGAGAAGGCGGAGGAGCTACAGACCAGCGGCCAGTTGGGCGGGCTGACCGTCAACGAGGCGGCGGCGCTCGCTCTCTACACGGCGGAGAGCGAGTTCTATCGCACGCTCAACCACCTGCTGCGCCAGCGCGATCGGACGGCGCTCAAGCCCTTCTTCCCCTACCTGCGACTCGTGCTACAGGCGCGCGGCAAGCTGGCCAAGTATACGCGACCGGTTTGGCGCGGAGTGAAGCGTATCGACCTGACTGGCCAATTCCCAAAGGGCAAGAAGCTCTTCTGGTGGGCTTTCACCTCCACGAGCAAGAACGTGTCGACGCTGCTCAACCCGATGTTCTGTGGCGCGAGCGGCACGCGCACGCAGTTCATGATTGAGGCCTCTAGCGGTGTCGATATTGAGCTCTTCTCAATGGTCGACTCGGAGGCGGAGGTGCTGCTATTCCCGGGTACCAAGTTCGAGGTCGTCGACACTGCCGACATGGGTCACGGGTTGTATCAAGTGCACATGCGCGAGCTCGCTGTGCCTGTGCAGCTCTTCAAGTAACATATGAAAACATGTACATTTGCATTTTTGCATGTGCATGTTAAGTGTGTTCAAAGTAAAAAATCCCGCCATCTAACTGCCATGTCACGGCCGGTCGGCTGCTGTTCTCGCCTCGCTGGCGGCGCGGTCTGGTGCCGCGGCGCCCAGCTATCTCCTGTGGGCTCGCGGCGGCTCGCCGCCGCGGTGCCGAACAATGTGATCAGTCCGGATAGACCCGGCGTGCCGCCGGTGCCGCTTCCTCGCCGATTTTTGGCTCGACCAGTTTGTCGACAAACCTGTGCCAGAGCCCCTGCTGCTCGACTGAGCGGCGGAGCCGGCCCTTCGCGGCCGAGATGCGATGCGCCGACACCGGGGGGCTACGGCTCGGGACCGTTTCCAGGCTCTCTCGAGCAACCTCAAATTTTGATGATTTCATGCTCGCCACTTTGCTGCACACTTTGACCTCAACCCGCGGCCCGCTGCGCGGCTCTTCGAGCGCGAGAGGTGGCGTCTGCGAGGCGGCGGCGAGCGCAGGCGGCGCAGGCGGCGGCGGCGCGGCGGCGCGGCGGCGGATCGCGGCGCTGACAACGGCAGCAATCTGCGGCAGGCCGCTGCTTGCTGCTGCAGCTGCAGCTGCTGCCGCTGCTGCTCCGCTGATTGTGGACACGATTCCTCCGATCACCCCGCCCGCCCGCCCCGCCCCGCCCGCCCGCCTCTCCCCGCCCGCCCGCCCGCCCGCCCGACCACCCATTCCCATCACCATCTCACATACCTTCATATAGGCGCTCGAGACCTCCTCTCGCTGCCTACTCGCTGCCTCGAGGGAGGAGGGGAAGACGTAGGGCTGCATGCGCGCCTTTCCTGAGGCCCCTCCCCGAAAGGCAAGTATTAGCCACATGAAACCGAGACCCCTCCCCACCACCCCAATCCCCCCACCCCCTTGCTCCCCTCCCCCCCTCGGGAGGGCCGAACTGAGGCGCCCGTGGGGACCCCGCAATTCCTTCCCCCCTCGGAGGGGGCCGGACGAGGCGTACCCCGAGGGCCCCACTCTTTCCTTCGCATAGCGGCCACTCTTCGGATCGCTGGTCGAGCGACCCGGGGGATGCCCCGCGCGCCTGACCCAGGCGCGAAAAACGAATCTGCGAGGCGTGGCCGCTCATGCGGCCCGATGGGGAGGAACGGGGCGAGCCCCCCCTCCAACCCACCCGCGCTAGGTCCTGGGTGACGTAGGGGAAACCCGGCGAGCCTCGGGAACTAGCCGGGGCAGTCGGAGAAGGGGCAACTCCGTGCACTGACGGTCGGCCGTCAGAAAACACGCCTCCGTGGCTCGGGTTACACCAATCCTCGCTACCCAACGCGGCCAAAGGAAAAGAAAGAAAGAAAGAAAACACACAACCCAAGGGAGGGATGGGAGGACGGCACGCCGCCACCACACAGGGATTTTAAGGAGAGGAGGGTGTGATGCGCTAGCCGTCGCCCACCCTGGGGAGTCTGCCTCTTCGTATCTCTTTTCGCAGTCTCTCGCCACTTCTCCTGCAACCTTCATGCCACCTCGCGGCCGTCCCACTCTCGTCGTTCTCTCCCTTGTCACTTATCCACACACACACTCACTATCCACCTCGAGAACCTCCAGAGACTTTTTTTTTTCTGGGAACGCTTCCGCTGGCGCCTTCCAAGCGAGCCGCGGCACTCGCCTTTGCTTTGGGTTGCTTTGCAGCCCTCGCAGCCCCACGCCCGATGTTATCCGACCTCGCCGACGATCTCATCCGCCACATCATCGATAAGGCAGGCCTGTCCGAAGCGGCCAAGTTAAAGGCTGCAAGCCGCCAAATGCGCCGCCTTGCGAGCAAGTGTGTCGAGCGTCGCCTCAAGCGCCACCGCACCGCCCTCAAGACTCTTGCGACGAAGCTCAGCGAGGAGGCGTCGACGATGATCAAGGAGACGCTTGGTCACTGCAAGTGGCCGACAGTGCTTGATCTAAGTGATATGAAGTATAGCAGCATTGCCGATCTAAGTGGTATGGAGTATAGCAGCTTTACCGACGTCGCTGCAATTGCCGACACGCTCACGGGCAACGAGGTGCTGACCGACCTGAATCTGTCGGGCAACAACATCGGCGGCGGGACCGGCTGGATCAAGGCGAGCGAGGTTAAGGGCGAGTCAAAGGAGGTCGGGGCTAAGGTGATCTACCGGGCGCGAGATGGTCGTGAGCGAGGGGGTGGACTACGACGGCGAGCTGAAGCTGGTCAATGTAGTGCAGACGGGCGTACTCGCGATCGCCGACGCCCTCAAGGGCAACGGGGTGCTGACCACCCTCGCGCTCCCGGACAACAACATCGGCCCCGGAGGCGCCGCCGCGATCGCCGAGGCGCTGCGCGGTAACGTGGTGCTGACCTCCTTGGACGTGGGTGGCAACGACCTCACCGAGGAGGCAGCCCTCAGCATCGTCCGCGTCGAGCGGCAGCGCAACAAGCTGACCTCCCTGGGCTTGGCTCACTGCAGCATCGGCCCGACTGGCGCGGCAGAGATCGCCGACTACGTGTCGGGCAGCAGGGTCCTGACCGAGCTCAACCTCGACAACAACAACATCCGCGATGAGAGCGCCGCCGCAATCGCCGAGGCGCTGCGCGGCAACAGGGTGCTGAAAGATCTCTCGATTGCCTACAAAAATTAAGATCCCTTGGGAGGCGGCGAAGCAGCTTGCCTACCGGTGCTCTTGGTCTGGTACGCTTTTCTTCTCAAAGTACCGATCTTCTTAATTCGAATTAAGAGAGTCAGTCTTCGAATCAAGACCCTAATTCTTAAATGGCATTTCGTTGCTGTTCCTGGCAAGGATTGGTCGTGCTTCATCGCTTTGCAAGTGATTTGGATCACCGCCATTTGGGCTTTCAACGGAGGAGTATTGGAATGGGATGCGAAACCCGGGAAATGCTTTGTCAATGCTTTGGCGTGGCTCTCTCGCGACAATTGCGCCCAGCTGGCCTCAATAGCAACCAGCAGAACATGCCCCCCATCTCGCGCCTCTCCGCGATCCCCACCGACGACGGCGCGCTCGGCCCGATCACCGGCGTGCTCGAGTCGCCACTGCTCGACCTGATGACGGCGGTGGGGCAGACGGGCGTCGCCGACGTCGATGTGCACGCCCACATGGCTCTAGAGAAGGCGGAGGAGCTACAGACCAGCGGCCAGTTGGGCGGGCTGACCGTCAACGAGGCGGCGGCGCTCGCTCTCTACACGGCGGAGAGCGAGTTCTATCGCACGCTCAACCACCTGCTGCGCCAGCGCGATCGGACGGCGCTCAAGCCCTTCTTCCCCTACCTGCGACTCGTGCTACAGGCGCGCGGCAAGCTGGCCAAGTATACGCGACCGGTGTGGCGCGGTGTGAAGGATATCGACATGACTGGCAAATTCCCAAAGGGCAAGAAGCTCTTCTGGTGGGCTTTCACCTCCACGAGCAAGAACGTGTCGACGCTGCTCAACCCGATGTTCTGTGGCGCGAGCGGCACGCGCACGCAGTTCATGATTGAGGCCTCTAGCGGTGTCGATATTGCGCTCTTCTCAATGGTCGACAAGGAGGAGGAGGTGCTGCTATTCCCGGGTACCAAGTTCGAGCGGAGGTCGTCGACACTGCCAACATGGGTCACGGGTTGTATCAAGTGCACATGCGCGAGCTCGCTGTGCCTGTGCAGCTCTTCAAGTAACATCTAAAAATATGTACATTTGCATGTGCATGTTTAAGTGTGTGCATGACGACCACGTGCAGCAGACGCCACTTGCCAGATCGCAGTGAGACGCTCACAGTGACTCGGTCACAGTGGTGTGGAGGCTGGAGCAGTCTGTTGCGCCAGCGCCGGCGCAGGAGGAAAAGAGGGAGATGCGCGGGGGAAAGGGCGCGCGTCGTGTTGTGCGCGAAGCAGCCAGCCAAGCCACTTTTCTTCATATCTGGGGCCTCCGGCGCCAGTGCGAAGTCTAGTCGCCTACGGGCACGCCCTCCGGGCATACTCCGAACTCCCACACGACAACACACGCGCGGCCGGCGCCTCTCATGCCCTTCTCCACGCACACCGCGTGAAAACCGCGCGTACGTCCCCGCGCGCACGCAAACACGCGCAGCGCCATTTCAGAGCTGTGCCATGTGCGTCTGCCCTGTGCTGGCGCCCCATGGCCGTCCCGCGCCGCCCGCACCAGCTGCGCGCTCCTCGCACCACCAGAGCAAGCCGCACATCCACTCACGCCGCGACGCGCGCCGCAGCACACCTCACCAGCACACCTGCGCCTTTTTGCGCCCTGTGCAGGCTCTGCAGACTGCTTCTGGCATCCCACAAGCGGCTGTACTAGGACGCGCCGCGAGTCCGAGTGCGACGGCACCGCGCAGGCCCAGGCGCGCACGCACGCCCGCACGCGCGCTCGCTCATCCGCCCAGTCTGCTGTGCACAGCCTGTCAGCCTGCTTGCACACACAGCATACAGCACCATGTGCACGCATACGCTTAGACGCAGCCCGCACCCCACTACAATAGCCTGCCTCACGCCTCACCACGCCGTCTCGCGCACACCGCCAGCAGCCCGATCAGAGAAACTGCAGCGCGCGCCTCTGCACGCCTGCAGCTTCTCTGCATTCTGAGACCTTCTCAATCCACCCCGCCGCCGCGCCTCCCCGGGCACACACCGCAGCAGTGAAGATGTGAGTCGAAGTATGGGATATCGACCGAGCCCGCGCCTGCCGCACACGTTTCCGTTTCTTTTTACTGCCGGCCCGGGTTCGGGTTTATCTCGGACATGTTTTTGGCCACACAAAGAAGTCACTGTGAGAGTCATTTTGTTGAAACAAAAGAGAAACGATTTATCACCTTGACAAACAGCGACGATCAGCAGCAACGACCTAGAGCAGCGTCCTGCCGAGTGTGTGTAGCACCGACGCAGACGCACCCCAGGCACTACACTACGACGGCTAGGCAGACCTCACCAGTCCGATAAGGATCAACTGGAAGGTTGAACCTCGAGCTTAGACAGAACGGGCGCGACAGACTCCAGGGGAGATCGCGCTCTACTCGGGGCACCAAGGGGGAAAACCGAAACCGTTTGGGTGCCCCACAACAACCCAAACGCCACAACCCAACGAAGCGCCACACCTCCCCCCCACGTCCCCCCCCCCTTGGGGACGTAGCGCACGCCCTTGCTCGGAGAGAGTGGGGGGGGAGGGGGGGTGGGGGAATAGGAGGAGCCAACGAGCACGGAGTAAGGTCCACAGTAGAGAGGCCGGCATTTAAGGCGTAACTTCACCCTCGCTCACCTCGAGTATATCTAGGCGCCCTGGTGCAGTCGGTCTTCGGATCAGCGGCCAGCTTCCCATCTAGGGCAGGGAACCCCCAGCGACGCTAGTGTGGCCTACGGTAGCCATAGCTTGTACGCGATCCCGGGGCAGGGGGGTGTGGACTCTGGAGCTCCAAGAGAGGACAGAGAGAGGAAGGGAGATTGGTGTGCCGGTTTTTTGAGCTAGCAATTTTTTTTTTTTGTGCGCGAAGCCGTGAATTTGCCATTTTAGCGAATCCTAAAGGACTCGCACACGCCATGCTCGCACATCACGCATGCTGGACAGTCACTGCAACCCACGCGTGGCTTGCACATCGGGCCCCCGGCGCCAAAATCTTCGGTAGCTCGCAAGGCAGCTAGACCCCGCCCTCGACGCGGCGCCCCGAGGGGTGCAGCACGGTGGCGCCGCCCTTCAGCGCGTCGTTCACCTCGGGGTTCTGCAGCAGCGGTATCGCCGAGCAGCACGCGGCGGCCGGGTCGCCGCTCGCGGCAAGGGAGCCGAGCCAGTACTCGTTGCCGGGGTAGGCATTGCCGTCCCACGCGTACATGGCCACCTGGGGCGAGGACGATGGCAGGCGTGACTCCCAGCAACGCTGCTGCCACTGGTGCAAGAGAGTGAGGGACTGCACTAGAGAAACTTGCGACGTGTACTTGTGTCTACTATGGCCACACCAGCAGCAACGGCTGCTCGGAGGACGGCAGCCGCGCCGCCGGGTTGCGGTTCGAGAAGAGGACCTGGCGGACCGCGCCGCAGCCCGCGCCGTGGCGGAGCGACGTTGCCTCCTTGCACTCCGACGGGAACCAGGAGAAGTCGAGCGTGTCGATGTGCTCCAGCTGCGGTGCGAGCTCCTGATAGGGAGAGGCAGAGGGCTAACATGGAAGACGCCAGCACCACACTCCTTTCCCTTCAACTCCCTGTGTGATGGCAGCGAGCCGTCCTCCCTTGCGGCGTTTGTCTTCTGTCTTTCTTTTTGCGGGGTGGAGCTCCTGCAGCGCCGCCTCGAAGGCTTGCACCATCAACGTCGCCTAGAGACAGCCACACGCTTTGAGGCGTCAGCCGTGTGCGATCTCGTGTGATCTCGTGTGATCTCGTGTGATCTCGTGTGATCTCGTGTGATCTCGTGTGCTCTCGTGTGATCTCGTGTGATCTCGGGTGACCGATCTCGGGAGATCTCGCGCGATCTCGCGCGATCTCGCGCGATCCCGGGTGCTCTCGGGTGCTCTCGGGTGATCTCGCCTGCTGGCCATCCACCATCCACACGCCGAGCCCCAGCCCCACCACGTGCGCGTACGCCTTGGCGCCCTTCTCCTTGGCGCGGTCGCTCGCCTCCCGCAAAAAGGGGTCGATGCCTGTTCACGGCTGGAGGGTGTGAAGAGGCGTCGTTGTGCGCCGGCGCCGCCTCGAGCAGCAGAAGTGTTCGATGCTCAGTCGCATCCGCCGCTTGTACAGGTCGGTGTCGAGCAGCGCCGGCGACGAGCGGCCGTACATATGGACTTGAAGGAAGGCGTCCGGCTCCTACGGAAAAGGAAAGAAAGACAGGTCGCTGCACAAAAGAAACCGTGCGGTTGGACTCGAAGAAACGCGTGCGGCTCCTACAGAAACGACATATCGCTGCGCAAAAAGAAGCGGTGCTGCCGCACTTGCAGGAGGGCGTCCGGCTCCGTCTTCCGCCTTGACACCGCCTCATCGTACGTTGGCAAGTGATCCCGCCTGCTCACACCAGCGCCTGTGACGAGGCGCCGTTCACACCGCCTCGTCGCACGTCGGCAGGTGCTCTCGCCCGTAGAGCCGCGCCCACGCCGCGAGCAGCTCCCGCCGCTCCTGCGGTAGCAGTGCCAGCAGAGTCGGGGTGGTGAAGGCGGCATCGCGCCCCGTGCGTACCCGGAGCACCGCGTCGATTCAAGAAGGGCTGCGAGCGCCGTGAATCGCTGTTGTGCAGTGAAGCAATTGAATCGCACAAGCAATTGAATCTGTGTTGTGCAGTGAAGCAATTGAATCGCTGTTGTGCAGTGAAGCAATTGAACCGCTGTTGTGTAGTGAAGGTCCATGGAGCGTGTCCTCTCGATCGCCGAATACATTCCTCCGTATTCAGCTTCTCTAAACCCCGCTCCTCGCAACTGCCGCCGGTGCCGCCGCCGCCGCCCGAGCCGCTGTCAGCCATCGTCTCGGCTGTCGACGCAGCCACACCCGCCGCCACTCCAGCCGCCACACCCGCCGCCGGCCCGTAGCCGTTCTCGGCCGTGTTTTGCTCCGCTGTCACCAGCGTGTGCGCCCACTCCATCCGCCCCACCTGAGGTAAACGTAGCCTTCTCCACACACACGAGGCGGCGGGGGCAAGGGCCGGGCAGCCCTCGCGACTCCACGTCTAAGAGACAGGAGCTGGCATGGCATTCAAAGTGCACGGCCCGGTGCGCGTGGGTGGGCGGCGCCTTTTCGTACCGCGCGCCGATGACGCCGACGTACACGCCCGTCCTATCCTCGCACCAGCGAGTAACGAACCACTATACTCGTCCCGATGCGCAGGGCTGGCAGCACGGGTCAGGGCACCTATTGTCCATTGCCAGTTTTGATGACTCACCAGTGATGACCGGCATGAGCAGCTAGCAGCACGAAGCAAGGCACCGCTCGAAGTCCCCGGGCCGGCCACGGTGGCCGCGGTTGGACCGATCGCCTGCGGCACACGGGCCACGTGCTCGAGAGACTAGGAGCGCTCTCGGAACTCTCTTGGAGCTGTCTCGGAGCTGTCTCGGAGCTGTCTCGGCGATATTCCGGTGGCCGTCATTGTAAAAGTGCGTCGGCACAGCGACGGAGAGGAGGGCGGCGATGGCCATCTCGTCGTACGACATGAGCTGCTCGAGGCGGAGCGGGCCAGCGACCTCGTCCGCGGTGCCGATCCTCTCGAAGCCTCCCGAGCCTTGCGTCACGCCGTCTCGAAGGCGGTAGTCGTCCGACGCGTTCAGAAACGCGAGCGGCCGGCAGCGGAGCATGCGGTCGAGGAGGGCCGCCGGTGCCATGTCGGCGTAGAGCCGTCGCTCGACCGCACTCCCGAGACGCTGCTTGGTGCACAGAAAGGACTCGAGCAGTGGCACCACGTGCTCGTGCAGCACTGGCCGAACCGTTGCCGCGTGGTCCGCCCACTCGCGAGCGAGGGTCGGGTCGGTCTGCGCGCGCTCCAGGTCGTCGAGCGCGGCGGTTGTCGGGAGCGGCAAATACGGGAGGCGGCCGACCGCCTCGTGCAGCCGGCGCACCGCGACGGCAGCGGGCTCCATAGCGGGGATTTTTTTCTTTTTTTTGAGCGTGTTCGGGAGTTGTGAGTTCGGGGAGAATCTCCTGGGGGAAAATATCGAGCTATCTTCGAGCAGCGTGGCGGCATTTAGCGTCGAGGCACGAAGCGACATGGAGACACGTCAAGGGGCACAGTGGTCATAAGTGAAGCAAAACAAACATTGCTAAACATCTCTCTCTCTAAGTGAAGTGGAAGTGTATCGCGCGCCTTGCGGGGGGGGCGCGGAAAAGCGGAACCTCTTAGCGCCATCGCCACGGTGCTGCATGCAGCGCCGGGCGACGACGGCTTACCGCCTCCCGGTCCCCTCGGCACACCTCCGCTGCTCAATGTTTGACGGCTCGAACCCGTGAAGCTTCCCCGTGCGCGGGTTACCCCGCACACGGGTCAGCCTGCCAGCCACGTATCCACGCAAGCGTGGTCCGCGTGCATGGCATACAGGCGTCCGCCAGACAGCGCAGAGGCTAGGCGACCGGGGAAGGACTAGCTCAAGGGCAACACAGCGTCACCAGCCGTTGGCGCGCAGAACGAGTCTGCGGCCCTCGGTTGGGACGAGTGCGCGACGCGGTTGAACCGCTCAATATGGCCGGCAGCTCGCGCTGCCGGCGGGGTTGGTTGGGGAGAACCGGCACGGGGAGGGCCGGCCTCCCCGGAGGGGTCGCCCCCTAAGTTCGAGGTCGTCGACACTGCCGACATGGGTCACGGGTTGTATCAAGTGCACATGCGCGAGCTCGCTGTGCCTGTGCAGCTCTTCAAGTAACATCTAAAAACATGTACATTTGCATATGTGCATGTTTAAGTGTGTGCATGACGACCACGGTGTCCACGCAGCAGAATGCGAGATGCCAGATGCAGATCGCAGACAGTGGTGTGGAGCAGTCTGTTGCGCCAGCCCCGGCGCATGTGGAAAAAGACTAAAGAGGGAGGACGTGCGCGGGGAACGGCGCGCGTCGTGTCGTGTGCACGAAGCCGTGAATCTGCCTTTTTAGCGAACCCAGGAGAATCAAACAAGTGGTAAATACCACTCATTTACCAGTAAATGGCGAGCACTGCGGGGGTGTGTGTGCTCGACCACCCGGGTGTGTGTGCACACGACCACGAACAGTGGTCAGGTATTATATGTTACCAGGAGAGCTACACGACGTGGGTTTTTCTCCTTTCGCCTCCTTTCGCTCGCTTGCCTTGGCAACACTCGATGACGAACAAACGAGTTGAAATTACTCGAAGCAACGATCGTGCTCGAGATCGTGCGATCACCGTGCCTCCCTCGCGCGTGCGATCCCGTCCCTGTACCTCTGCGTGAGTTGCGCTCTGGTAAGTCGCTCCTCTGTCGAGACGTAGCTGCTCGTGCCGAGTTTCTGGCCCTCGACCGGCGCCACCTGTGTGTAGCTGCTGAACTCCAGTGGTACCGCTGCCGGCGGTGCCGGTGGCTGACAGCCGCAGCCTGGGAACAGCTGCTCCCAGCAGCTGACGGCACTCGCAAGCGCGCTGCCCGTCGCGCTGCCCTCGTCGGCTTCGCGGAGCACGAGCGGCGCGCGCACGCCCGCCAGCCGCATCGCGCGGTCCACTCGCAGCAGCTTGAGCGCGCCAGCGAGCGTCGGTGCGCGGTAGAGCACGGCCACCTCCTCGCGGGCCGTTGCCTGGAAGTCGACCTCGGCGCCGACGTCGAGCCCGGCGCCCGCGAACACGCCGACGTGGCGCAGCATGGACCACTCGGCGGGGTTGATGCCTGTGTACTCGAGGATACGCCCGTGCCGCAGCTCGGGCGCACCGCGCCGCACCGAGCTGGCGGTCGCGCCGATGGACAGCGCGAGGGCGGTGGCGAAGCCGCCGCGCTGCGGCAGCGTCTCCGTCCGGAAGAAGACGGCGCGGCGGAACATGCGCACGAGCGCGTCCACCTCGCCGATCGCACGCAGCCGGCCGCAGCAGCGCAACGCGTGGTACACGTGCACCATGACAAGCAAGTGAGACTTGTGCCGCCAGACCACCTTTGCCGTCGTCGTGCCCGCCGCGATGCGCCCACCGAGATCGAGCAAGTCGCCTGCCAGCCACACGCACGACTGCGCCGCCGGCGCGTTCTCTAGGGCAATGTCGAGCGCATCGAGCTCTGTCCGGAGTGCCTGGCTGAGCGCGACATCGTCTTCGATCGGCGCCGACGCGAGAGCTGCGCGGCTGGCGACGCGAAGGAAGCGGAGCTCGCGCATGGCCGTCGTCGCTGGGTGCAGCGCCCGCTCCACGGGCGAAGGGACGACGTCGACGCCGTTCGCGCGGCAGAGCACGGTGGCCTCGACACCGCCACAGCGTCTCGCTCGCGCCGTACCCTCCGATGCCGTGTGCGTAGTTCGCCCACTGCCACAGCGCGCCATGGCTCGCCCACAGCTGCAGCAGTGCCGACGGGTCGGCAGGCAGCTGGCCGAGCTCGTCGGCGAGCATGCAGTGCGCTGGCTCGCGGTCGAAGTCGAAGTCGGCGACGGCGCGCTCGACCTGCAGCGGCAGCCGTCGGGGGTGAAGTCTAGCAGGGGGGAAGCGGCCTGCCATTGCATGACCAACCCGCGAGCGCACGCTGTGAGGGTTCGGCCCTGGGAGCCGCCCAGCAGGGCTCGAGATCGCTCGGAGGGTGAGGGTGGTCCCGGCAGGGTTGGGCATCGCTCGTCCTGCTGCAGCGTGCCGAGCAGTGCCTCCGGCCGTGCTTCCCACCCATGCTCGCCGCACAAGTTGGCGGCCTTGGCGTGCACCGGCGGCGACCCCGCGGCGGCGCCGTCGATCGTGACGGCGTAGCGGCCGCTCTGCGCATCGCGCGTGCCGAGGGTGCCGCAGCGGCCGTTCAGCTCTGGCTTGGCCTTCAGCTGCCGCAGCTGGACGCGTGGCGCCGCCGCCACCGCAAGCGTGCTGAGGTCGGTGTCGGGCAGTCCGAGCGTGAGCTGATGCTGATTGACGATCCGTTCGAGCTTCACCACCGCGAACGCCGCCTCGCTCGCCGCGCCGAGCAGCGTCGCCCCGTGGTCGGCCGCAGGCGCCCACTCCGCCCATACCTTGCGCACCTCCTGCCGCGTGCGCACGGCGTCGGCCAGCAGGCAGGCGAATGCGAAGACGGGGTCGGCCTCCTCCGTGGAGGCGGCGTCGACATCTGCCACATCTGCCGCATGCTCTGCCTCGGAGGGAGATTCGTTGTCGTCCGAGGGAGATTCGTTGTCGGCTGTCTCGATGGCGAGTGCCTCGAAGCCCACCGGGCTCGAAGACGGCGCGGCTGCCGAGGTCGCTTCGGTCGGTGGCTGTGCCGATGCGCGCGGCGAGAACAGGCGGCGGAACTGGCGCAGGAGGCGGCAAACGTACCAGTGTCGCTTCTGCTGCTCCTCGGCCGCCTGAATTGCGCGGTAGAAGGCGTTGGCCTCATCCCGAAGCGCAATGGCCGTGTCCAATGAGCCGCGCACAGCCACTGGCATCTTCTCACCGCGCTTGGCGAGCAGTTCCATTGAGCTCGCCCAGTCGCGCAGGGTGACTGAGCTCAGTCCCGTGAGGCTGTCGCACCACTCATGCACCCGGTTCGTGCAGTGCTTGTATCTCGCGTAGGTGCCTTCCCGCTCGCTGGAAGCCTCCTGAGCACGAGGCGGGGCCGCGCGACTTGCGGGCTCGGCTCTTCTTTTTGTTCGTCATCGAGTAGACCTGCGAGCCCGAGGCCCAGGGCTGCGCGAGAAACGAGAAACACGCGGAGCCCCTTTCTTGAATCAAAGAAATCACGCCCTAAAAACAGAGCAGAAGAAGAAAAACACCTGGGTAGACACACATAGTCGCACAGAGAAGAAGAAAAACACCTGGGTGCCCGACTTTGTTCGGGACCAACTCAAGTCGCAGCCTCCATGATTGCCACAGCCGCCGACACCCGGCCCCGCCGCATCGCCGCCCTTTCGCTTGCCGCCATCGCCCTCACCTGTTTCGCCGCCGTCTACCACGCCGGCGTGCTTCCTCAACCCGACGAGTTTGGCCGCCAGAAGGACGCCGCCACCTTTCAGGGCGAGGAGAGCTGCAAGTCACGCAGCGGGCCCATCCACTCTTTCATCAACTCCGCGGTCGACAAAGTCGTCGCCAGGGTGCCCGATCGCCGTGCGAGCCCGCATCCTCAACGCCTCCCGCTTCAAGCCCGCATCCACACCTCCCGCGCAGTGGCCGCCGCCCCGCCACCTCGCCACACGGTGCGAAATGCTTCGCTCACTCCCACCAGGTGCCCGGCTCCAAGATCTCCGACCTGCCCGTGGAAGCAAACATCAACGTCGGACCCGTCAAGGTCACCATCTCCGAGCTCAAGATCGAGGCGCTGTCGGTCGAGTCGGTCGACTACGACTCGTGCGGCGGCTTGCGGAACGGGCTCAAGGTGACGCTCCACCTCTTGGAACTAGCTCGGCTCCACTTCCTCTCGGCTCCACTTCTTCTCGGCTCCACCTCTCGATACCTCCCGATAACTCCCGATATCTCCCCATCTCTCACGGTCGTCGTCATCCTACGGTGTGCGTAGCTCCCATCTCCCACAGTCTCCCACAATCTCCGACCATCTCCCACAATCTCCCACAATCCCATCAGGTCCACCTCACCGGCATCGACCTCGGCGTCGGGCTGCACTACGACGAGCCCGGCAAGTGGGGCCGCGGCGCCGCCAGCGGCGACGCGCGCACCGCCGTCACGGGCACCATCGACCTCACCATCTCTGAGCTCTCCGAGGTGACGGAGTGCGAGGGCCACCTCTCTGTGGGCGAGACGGAGCTGGTCGGAGAAAAGGCGGGCGACAGGCAGAGATGGGCCGAGATTGGCCGAGAGATGCCAGGAGTGCCGACACTCGCTGAGAATCGCCGAGGTTGGCCCAGAGTGGCCAGGATTGGCGTGACTAGCCCAGATTGGCCGAGGTCCGCCGAGGTCCGCCGAGGTCCGCCGAGGATGGCCGAGGTTTCCCTCCCTCCCTAACTGCCGGCTTCTCGGAGAGACAGGCGGGCGAGCGCGCCGCCGACGTCTCGAAGCTTCCGCTTCCGATCGGCAGATCCCCGCTTCGGCCCGCTCGGCTGTGAGACGAAGAGAGGTGAGCTGTGAGCCGTACCGGCTCTGTGAACAGGCAAGATCCTGTGCTACGGCCCGTCGGGCATCCCAGGCGCCGCGTACCCATATCTTTCCATATCCCCCCCATATCTCCCCATATCTCGGGCATCCCAGGCGACCGGGTACCTCCCGATATCTCCCCATATCTCCCCATATCTCCCCATATCGCGGATTCACAGCCGCGTGGACTGCGGACCCGCAGGCGGCCGTATGGCCCACGTCGAGATCTCCGGCGCGGAGGGCTCCAAGCTCGAGGGCAAGGGTGGCCTCCGAGGGGCGGGCCGCGATCCTCCTGCTGTGAACGGCGCCTCTTCACGCCCGTTGCCGTGCACAGGCGGCTCTTTCGAGGGGCTGGTCGCGATGCTCAACAGTGCGCTCGCGGCGCTCCAGGACAAGAAGCCAAAGATCCTCGGCTGAAGCGGGGAGCGTCTACGCGGTGCCGCCCCGCTGGGCGTGCTCCGAAAAGAGAGGGGCGTCGTCGCTTCCTCTGGCGGCGGTGTGTGTGTCTGACATGACTGTCTGCGCGGAGGATGGCGCATGTGCGTGCCCCCGCAACATGGCGAGGGCGCATGATGGACTATGGTGTGCGGGCGGGATGAACTTGTCGGAAATGGAGGTAACTTGGTGCGGCTCGCCGCTCGCGGTACCTGGTGAGTCGGGATAGGGCAAAATCTGGGGCGAATACGAGGGACAGGGGTCGCAAGTTGGTCGCGCAAGTTGGTTGCGCGGCGTGGCCCGCTGCCCGCCTGCCCCGCTGCCGAGGGCGCCACCAACCCGTGGCGGCGGCATTTCCAGCCCAAATTGGGCGCGTTCCGTGCGAGGGATCCCAGGCGACTGCCTGATACGAGGGACCCGGTCGCCTGGGGATCAGATCACCTCCGCTGCAGCCCAACCCTACTCTCATACTCATTTGCAACCCTCGGGACCGATAGGTCCGACCACTCCCACGACTGCTTTGTTTGTATCGCGCGCCTTGCGGGGGGGGGCGCGGAAAAGAGGAACCTCTTAGCGCCATCGCCACGGTGCTGCAAGCAGCGCCGGGCGACGACGACTTACCGCCTCCCGGTCCCCCTCGGCACACCTCCGCTGCTTAGTGTTTGACGACTCGAACCCGTGAAGCTTCCCCGTGCGCGGGTTACCCCGCACACACGGGGGCAGCCTGCCAGCCACGTATCCACGCAAGCGTGGTCCGCGCGCATGGCATACAGGCGTTCGCCAGACAGCGCAGAGGCTAGGCGACCGGGGAAGGACTAGCTCAAGGGCAACACAGCGTCACCAGCCGTTGGCGCGCAGAACGAGTCTGCGGCCCCCGGTTGGGACGAGTGCGCGACGCGGACGGACCGCTCAATATGGCCGGCAGCTCGCGCTGCCGGTGGGGTTGGTTGGGGAGAACCGGCACGGGGAAGGCCGTCCTCCCCGGAGGGGTCGCCCCCTGGAGAGGGCCCAACGGGCCCCCCCGGGGGGACGGGGACCCCCGCCCCGAGGGGCGGGGGCAGGTTCGTCGCCTACAGCGCGATGGAGTCAACCCTGGTTGCCAAGTCGGCGAGCGTGTTGTGTATTGAGAGGGAGACCATAGCAGATGCGAGAGCGGGGTCGTTCGGGGAGAAGGATGGAGGATGGTGGGGGAGGGTCAAGAGCAGGCGGACATCGCTTCCAGGGAGGGGGGCGCGCTTCTGCTCACACCACATGCTAGGGGGGGGGTCCCGCCCCCCCCAGCGCCTTCACCACATGCTGGGGGGGGGGTCATGGCCGAGGACCCCCCCAGAGAGTGGTCAGACCCTCCGGGCTCTTGATTTTACACCTCATTTTGCAGGATTTTCGAGGGTAAAACCATCCTTTGGAGCTACATGAGCCTTGAGACTGGTCAGATTCTCCAAGATATTGGACTTTCAGCCACGATTTCACAACTTTGGGGGCAAAATCGGCTCTCTGGCGGCTATTCCTAGCCCACGAACGGCTGGGGGGTGCCCACCACATGCTGGGGGGGGTCCGACCCCCCCCAGAGGCTTCACCACATGCTAGGGGGGGGTCCCGACCAGTCCCGACCCCCCCAGAGGCTTCACCACATGCTAGGGGGGGGGGGGGCGTGGAAAAAAACCCGCCCCCCTCCCTGGAAGCGATGTCCGCCTGCTCCAACCTCGATGGCAATTACGCATCGTGCTCCCCGATCATCCCCGATCTCCCTCGCCTGCTCGCTCGGCACGTACTCGGACCATATCGCTTCCATATCGCTCGAACACGAACTCGGGGGGCACGGCGAGGGTTAGCGACGGATGCGGTTCAGGGTCGGTGGCGGGCGAGCGAGGGGTGGCTGACAGGGCTGGCTGGGGTTGTAGCCGTTGGTGTAGCAGGCCCACAGTCGGTGTCGCTACCATCTTGCCTTTCCGAGTCCTGGCCGCCGCCCGCTGCTCCGTGTCCAATGCTACTGCTGTCGCCCCCCTCCGCGTTGCTTCCTCCGTAAAAGTTGTTGTTTTACACGAAAGTTTTAGTTGTCAATTTAGTAGCCGAGCGAGCGCTCGGCGCACTATCTATCGCGCCGCGACGAACGTGGTGCGCTTTCGATGTCAGCTGCCAATGTACCGGCGCACCTCTGCTGCACCTCGCCAGTACGACCACCTGGCGCCGTCGGCTTTTCGACAACCACGTTCTCCTCGGCTTGCCGGAATTGCTCGCTGACGGAACTCAACCGGACCGAGTGGCTCCCAGTTGGCGCAGAGTGGCTCCCATCTGGCGGGCGCTGCAACCGAGGCAAGCTGACTCGTAACACTGTGGTGCACGGCGCCAGCATAACGAGGTACAGGCACCTGCTACTACCGGAGGGCTGGCCAGATCCGTGCCACGTGGAAACCTCCAGGAGCACGCCGGCACCACTCTCCAGCCAGGCCAATCCGTCCTTTGCCCCCGGCCGGTCTGCGCCGAACGCGTCCATCGCAAGGCGGCTGGGCCTTTCGGTCTTGGGAGCTAGCGGGCAGTGGCTGGTCGCTCCCACCAAGCGGTTCATGGTCTGCACCATGGAGAAGAACGGGATGAGCGAGTGGATCCGTCTGATGCGCGCAACCACCGGTAGAGTGGATCGCCGATGCACGGACACCGCTTGCGCCTTCAATGGCCTCCTCGACGACATCCACGAGTGTCAGCTGCCGAGCGTGCGCGCCTTCGCGGCCGAGCAGCTGACGGCGATGCTGTACTGCCGCTCGATCATCAAGGCAGTCGTCGTGCGCGACCCGCTCGAGCGACTGCTGAGCGGCTACCTCGACAAGTGCGCCTTTTCCCATAGGGCTGAAGGAAGAGAGGAGGCGATGCCACTCATCTCGCACTGCCAGGGCTTCTACGCCAAAGAGCTGAAGGAGAGCGCGAGTGCCAACAGTACGCTCACGACCAGGAATCGGGCCCCACGCGAGATCATGCGCGTCCCGAGGTTTGCCGATTTTGTGGCTCGGCTGCACCGCACCCAGAAGCAGTCGCCCGGGTGGGACACTCACTTTAAGCCGCAGCACATGCACTGCGGGCTGGCGAGCAGGCGAGCAGACGTGCCGTCGCTGCTGCCGTCGGTGCACTACCACCTGCGCATGAGTGGCTCGCATTTCCATGCCAGCGCCGATGCGCTCTTCCGACATGTTGGACTGAACACGGCGCTTCGCAGAGAATTCCTCCCCGAGCGCTCCAACTCGGCGCATCGAACGGCCGCCAGCGAGCAGATGGCACGGTACTATACGCCAAGCATCGCGCAGCAGGCCCTCGAGATCTACGCGGCCGACTACGATGCGTTCGGACTGGTCAAGCCGCGCCCCGAAACCTTTGCGTCGAGTAGGTGAGTGAGGCCTTTTACTCGACGTAATGTAGGTACGTTGTATGTTCTGTTAAGGTGCGGTCATGGTACGATCGCACTCGCGCGTCCGGTTGGGGTGCGCCGGGCCCGGCGGGGCGGTTGGCACTAATACACCACTATAAAATCGCGGGGCGGTATTGAATTTCCCGCGGGTATTTTGTGAATATCCGCGCGCCGCGATCGAGGCTCGTTCATGTTCCAAGGTTGTGTTTCGCGGCATTGGTGGCCACGACTTGGAACGAGTTGGAAACCAGCGGGGGGGGAACGCGAATACTTTAGATAGATAGCTCCTGAGAGTAGGATAGCTCGGGGAGGCAACGGGCTGGTTCCTCATGAGGTCCGGAAGGACACACACAAGTCACAACTTGCAGCTGCAACTTGCACATGCACATGTGCATGCACATGTGCATGTGCATAGCCATAGGACGGCGATGTGCATGTGCAAGTGCATGCATGTGCATGTGCATATGTCATGTGCATGCACATGCACATTGATATTGCATGTGTGTTCGAAACATCGAAAAACTATTTGTGATAGTGTGGCGGCGCGCGCGCTGCCGCCACATCGACACCCTTGTCGACACCCCCCACCCACCCTCCCCGCTCGCTCGAGCGCCATCAAGCCCGCGCCTGCTGCCACTCTCGAATCTGCCGGCGCAGAACGTGGATGGTGGAGAGGAAGGTGTGCTCGAGCGCCTCGCCCGTCATCGGACTCGTCGACTTGGTCGCGAGCCAGCGCTCCATCGCCGTCCGCTCGTACGCATGCCCGTCCGCCGCCATCACCGGGTCTATCATCAGCTCGGTCGTAATCGGGCAGATGAAGTCGGCCGGCGGCTCCTCCTCCCTCGCAGCCGGCGCCTCTGCAGCTGCCGACGGCCCTTGCGCCTCCGCCGCCCGCCTCTCCTCCTCCAGCCTCGCGCTCTCCTCGAGCGCCGCCGCCAGCTCCGCCTCCTCCTCCGCCGCCAGCGCCCCGTCCTCTTCCTCCTCTCCCACCGCCGCCTCGGCCTCTTCCTCCTCTCCCACCGCCGCCTCGGCCTCTTGCGACGGCCCAGCGCCTCCCCCGCCGGTGTCCTTCTTCTTCTTCTTCCGCTTCTTCTTCCCCTTCTTCTTCTCCTTGGCGCGCGCCTCCGCCTCCTCCTCCGCCAGCAGCTCCTCAGCGTGCCGCGCCGCCTCGGCCTCCCTCGCCGCCGCCTCCAAAGCGCGCTCGCACTCGGCGTGGCCCTTCTCCTTGGCAAGCTGCAGCGCCGTATGCCCCTCCGAGGTGCGCGCCGCTGCGTCTGCGCCCGCCCGCAGCAGGAAGCGCACGACGGCGGGCTGGCCGTTCTCGCACGCAACGTGCAGCGGCGTGAAACCGTCTTCCTCGGCCTGATTGATCGCCGCGCCGGCGCCGAGGAGCAGCTGGATGCACTCAAAAGGCGGCCCTTCTCGCACGCGATGTGAAGCGGCGTGGCGCCGTTCAACTTGGCTTGGTTAACCGCCGCGCTGGCCTCGAGGAGCAGGCGGACGACGTCGAAGTGGCCCTTATGGCACGCAACGAATAGCGGCGTGGCGCATCTGACATGGGCTTGGCCGACCGCCGCGCCGGCCTCGAGGAGCAGCCGGACGCACTCGAGGTGGCCGTTGTGGCACGCGATGAACAGCGGCGTGGTGCCGTCGTTTAGACCTTGGTCGACCGCCGCGCTGGCCTCGAGAAGCAGCCGGACGCACTCGAGGTGGTTGTTCTGGCTCGCGATGTACAAAGGCGTGGCGCCGCTCATCTCCGCTTGGTTGAGCGCCGCGCCAGTCTCGAGAAGCAGCCGGACGCACCCTAGGTGGTTGTTCTGGCACGCGATGTACAGCGGCGTGGTGCCGTCGTCACTGGCTTGGTCGGTCGCCGCGCCAGCCTTCACGAGCAGCTGGGCGCACTCGAGGTGGCCGTTGTGGCACGCGATGAACAGCGGCGTGGTGCCGTCATCCTTGGCTTGGCTGACCGCCGCGCCGGCGCCGAGGAGCAGCCGGACGCACTCGACGCTGCCATGCTTGCATGCGATGTACAGCGGCGTGGCGCCGCCGTTCCCGGCTTGGTTGACCGCTACGCTGGCCTCGAGAAGCAGCTGGACGCACTCGAGGTGGCCGTTCTGGCACGCGATGAGCAGCGGCGTGGCGCCGTTCTCCTCGGCTTGGTTGACCGCCGCGCTGGCCTCGAGTAGCAGCTGTGCGCACTCGGGGTGGCCGTTCTGGCACGCGACGTACAGCGGCGAGAAGCCTTCAGAGCCTGCTTGGTTGACCGCCGCGCTGGCCTCGAGAAGCAGCCGGGTAATCTCGAGGTTACCGTCATAGCGCGCAATGTAGAGCGCGGAAGCGCCGTAGCCATCAGCCGCCCCCGCGCTCGCGCCGCTGTCGAGCAGCAGCCTCACCGCCTCGGACGGCCCGTGGCGAACGGCCCAGGTCAGCAGCGTGTGTCCTGCGCGTCGGTGTCGAGCCGCGCGTCGAGCTGGGCCGCGAGCGACGTGCCGCGCGTCCGCCCGGACAGCAAGGCGCGCAGCAGGGCCAGGTCGCCCTCGGCCAGGGCGGCTAGCAGTGTTGGGCCGATGGCCGCCGGCCAAATAGCGCGATAAAGAATTTACCAGCAGCGGTCGCAAAGAACTTTACCAAGGCTAGCGCATCACACCCCTCTCCTTAAAATCCCTGTGTGGTGGCGGCGTGCCGTCCTCCCATCCCTCCCTTGGGTTGTCTGTTTTCTTTCTTTCTTTCTTTTTACCAGTCCGACCCTGGCTGTGGTCCTCCCATAGTATGCACGCCCTCTGAGCGGGGCGGGGTGCGCACTGTGCCTCTGTGTTCGTGCGTCGCCCATCTCTCCTGGAGATGACTGCTCTATTTATTTATTTATGTCCTCCCATCGTCGTCCTTGCGCGAGGAGAGCTCGATAAATAAACTCGAGGGGCCGAAATATGCCGCGAGGAGGGCAGAGTTGCGCCGAAAGGCGGGAGCAGCCGCGAGAGCAAGGGATCGGCAGGCGGCGGCGGCGTCGCAGGATGAGGCAGACGAGAGCGACGGCCGACGCGACAGAGGAGGAAGCGCCAGGAGGGAGAACGACGAGAGTGGGACGACCGCGAGGTGGCAAGAAGGTTGCAGCGAGAATCGGCGAGGGACTGCGAAGGGAGATAGAAAGAGGCAGACGACCAAGGGTTAGTTAGGGTGGGCGACGGCTAGCACCACACTCCTCTCCTTAAAATCCGTGTGTGGTGGTGGCGTGCCGTCCTCCCATCCCTCCCTTGGGCTTGTCGGTTTTCTTTCTTTCCTGTGTCGGTGAGAGAGAGTTCTGTTTTGTTGAATTCTTTCTTTCTTTCTGTCCTCCCACCATCCCTCCCTTGGGCTGTCCGTTTTCTTTCTTTCTGTTCTTCATCTTCCTACCTAACCTAAGCACGACACTGGGCATGCACATATACACACATACTGGGCACGGGACTGGCGCGCACTGGCACTAACACGCGCGATAAAAAATGTCCCGAATAGTCACACTCACACACACACGTGCGAGCACATATGACGCACAAAATGCCCGGACACGAGGAGCGGGCGCGTTAAGCCCTGCCCCTGGGACTCTGTCAGGCCTCTGTCAGGCCTCTGTCAGGACTCTGTCAGGACTCTGTCAGGACAGGTGTGGGAGCTCCACAAACCACGTTCTGTGCTCATCCCTGCCACCCATGTGCCATCGGCGCACCGCCAAGGGACGCAGCAACAGCAGAACCAGAAGCAGCTGCAACCTCGTGCAACCCGGCCCGCAGCGCCCGCACCTGCCTTCGCCCTAGGAAGCCACGGATCATGCCTGCGATCTTGCTCGCTGCGCGCGTGCGCTGCTCCTTCTCCACCGCTGCTCCCTGCTCGCCGCCGCCACGGGCCTGCCCCGCGATCTCCTCCGCGATGGTGGTCCACTCGCCCCCACTGCCCACGCGGAAGACGGGCAGGTCGGCGGGCAAGTGCCCCCGCCCCCGCATGCTGCGCAGCTGGGCCAGCGAGTACGTCTCCACCGAGCACTCGCCCGCCCTCGGCCCCTCCACCGCCGCGGTGTAGTAGCGCGGCTCGGCGTCGGCGGACAGCGGCGGGAGGGCGGTGGCGAAGCGGCGCACGAGGCCTGACCACGCTTGCAGCGCCGACTCGCCAAAGCCTAGGATCGGTAAACGCCCAGGTCAGGGGGGGAGAAGCGGACAGGGTTGGTGTCGGGGTTAGGGTTAGGGTCGGGATAGGGTTAGAGCTAGGGACGTCTCCACACGGGAACTATAGGGGGTAGCCCAGGCACGCCTTCGCCGGGAGCCGCGCACGGCGGCGGAGCGGCGGCGGGCACTCCCCTGCTGCGGGGGCCGGCGCCCGGCTCGCAAGCGGCGGCGAGGGAGCAGGAGGCGGCGGTCGAGGCGGCGGCGACGGTGGCGGCGGCGACGGTCGTGGCGGCGGGCCCGTCGGGGGCGGCGATGGAGGCGGCGGCGACGGCGGAGGAGGTAACGGTGGCGGCCGAGCCGGCGGCGGCCGTGACGACGGCGGGGGCTCTCGCTGCCGGAAGCTCGCACTGGGGGGCGACTTGGCGCTTGGGGGCGAGCCATGACCCAAGGAGGGGGCGGGACCTCTGGAGGCGAAATTGTTCTGCCGCCTCCGACGGCGGGGCCTTGAGGTCGCCGATGATGGCCCAGCGGCCCGCAGGGATGCTCAGCTCGATAACGAGGCAAGGGACGTAGAGGAGGAGACCGGAGAGGAAGAGGTAGAAGCCAGGGCCGAGCGAGGTTGCGATGACGCCGCGCCAGTTCGCCTGCAGCACCGTGGCGATGGCGCTAAGAGGTTCCTCTTTTCCGCGCCCTCCCCGCAAGGCGCGCGATACACATCGCCTGAACTTCGACGCTGCACGCGAGGCCGTAGTGAATCGTGATGGCCGCCGCCCAGATCAGAGGCACCGCCATCGACCAGACCAGCAGACCCTTCTTGCCGCGATCGGTCCTCGCGGTGCCGCGTCTGTACCCGACCGCCTGCAGCGCCAGCCAAGAGACCAGAAGCGCCGCGACGCAGAAGGCCATCACGCGGAGGGTCTCGGAGGCCTCGTCGCAATCCAAGATGTCGTTTGTGTACCTCAGCTCCATCCGCTGCGGAGGGTAGTACCTGCGGACCACCAAGCGAGGGGTGCGTGGGCTGCGGGTGGGTGGGCGGGATCGCAACGGGTTCTCGGGCTTGTGGATGCCGCCAGTAGTCGTTGCAAAGGTCCTGTCGGACGTCGCAGTCATCGAACTGCTTGCGGAAGGCGCCGAGAAGGACGTCAACCGACTCGCACCCATATGCTTCGGGCTGGTTGGGGATGCAGGTAGTCAGGAGCGTAGAGTTTTCCGCGTAGAGTAGTTCTCCGCGTATAGTATACCATTCCAGTGGGACCGTCACATTCACTGGGACCGTCACACTCCTCCTCACATAGAGGTAGAGGTGGTGACCTTGAAACCCCGCCTCGAAGCTATGCCGTTCTTTGGAGTAGACCTGCGTGCAGTTCGCTGTCGTGGCAGGCCAGCTCCAGCTGACGCCCGCTGTGGCCGATGTCGTGGACGGCGAGCACGCAAAGTTTGTGCCATCGCGTGCGCGGTACGCGTGCGTGACAAACAGGGGTTCCGGTCCCTGCAGCTCTGGAATGATCACTTTCCGGCCCGACGACGCCTCCAGGAGTGTTTTCAGGAGCCTCAGTGTGTGGGCGGCGTGGTGGGAGTGGTGATTGTCGTTGAATGCGTAGAAAGTATCCTCCATCACATCGTGCGTAAAGCAGCCATTGTCGTCCGCTCGATCGCCGGTGCCGCGCCCGTCCCTGTCTAGGCAAGCACGCCGAAAGCCAAGGGAGTACTTTCCGGAGATATTGGTTGCGTCCACGTCCATGTACTCCTGCACGACTGACGATTCCCGAGCCGCGAACGTCGGCGCATGCGAAGCATTGACCGACCCGACATCGTACTCGTAAATTGCGTCATCGTCCACGTACCACAGCACCCACGGCAAGGAAATAACGGCGTGGGCGTGCAAACTGTTACCAGCGAGCGCAGCGGTCAATACACACGCCAACGCCGCCACCGTGAGGAAAGCCTGGACTAATATGAGCTGACGCCGGTGCTTGCTCGCGCATCGGCATCCCCAGGGGTCAGAGAGCACGCAGCACAGGACGGTGGTGACCATGAAGAGAGCGAGGGAGGGAGAGAGAAAGGCGGCGGAGCAGAGGCAACGAACCTGGACGACTGAGAGCAAAGGAAGAAATTAAAAGGTGGTCCCAGTGGTGCGGTCGTTGGTCAACACCGCGGCGCGCGCGCGCCGCGGGTGCTGCACAACAAGCGGAGAGCATGGGCGGGCGCTCTATCGCTCTCCGGCGCCCAACTTTGACTATCGATTACCGCCGGTTATTATAACCGGTGGGAGATCGTTCCTGCAGACGGAGGGATTCAACGCGGCGATAACTGCCCGAGACGTCCCTAACCTTTATTTATTTCTGCCCTGCTTCAGGAACCGGGGGCCGTCTTCCTCAACCAACCAAACCTCATTACCGACTGCCGGTCGTTGGGGACACGTGACTCCCGCAAAGGGCAGTGTCTCCACCCGGGAGTCGGACATTCCAAACCCCCCAGAGCCCAGTATGCCCCGCCCCATCATACATGCCTTCTCCAACTCTCCTACTCTACCGACTCCCCCCCCCCGGCGAGCCACCCCTTTGCCCCACAGCAAGAGTCAGCGGGAGCGGTACCCCCCTCGCCAGCCCCCCCAGGTAGCCGCCGTACCCGGGCTCGGCCTGCGGCGGCTCCCCCCTTTTGAAAAGAGAAACCCCCCCT